>NW_004526656.1:0-1310 GCF_000260255.1 Octodon degus
ATGTCTGTATCTTGTACAGCAATTAACCACTAGGAAAAATGTATGCAATGTGTTAATTATTGAAACTGTCCTACCAATTTTGTTTGAAACTGTCTCATTGCTATTTGTTTCTCAATAAAATTATGGAATAAATAAATAAATAAATTTTTGGTCCTATTCACTCTGTTGGTGATTTGACCCTATCAACTGAAGAATGAATTTTAAAAAAAGATGTCACATTTGTGTCCAGCAGATTACTACTCAGCTACAAAGAATAAACTTGAGACATTTATAAGCACATGGATACAATTTAAACCCATATTCATAATTGAAAAACATCACTTGCATGTGTAAATACCATATCGTATCCCTAATAAAAGAAGCTAAACAAATAAGACACAAAATGTACAACAGATATTCTGAAATGGGAAGAATACACGCAAAAGGAAAAAGAAACTGAAGGGAATAAAGGAGAAAATGAAGAGAAAAAATATATAGAGAGATAGATATTCAAGATTGTTATACTATTAATAGGTATTAGTTCATTGAAAAGAAAGATTTATACTTATATTCTCTGATCATTTTTAGTACCTGTACCTTGTAATATGAGCAGCTGTTTTGAAATTAACAATATGAAACATACTATGCATTGTTACTGTCCTACAATCTTATTTTGAAATTTCATATCATTGTTTTTATTATTTTTTTCCATAATTTTATTGAGAAATAAATAGCAATGAGACAGTTTTAAATCAAATGGGTAGGACAGTTCAATAATTAACACATTGCATACTGCATTCCTAGTGGTTATTTGTTGTACAAGATGCAGACATGATATCCTATTTACAAACACTATTAGAACAAATCCCTCTATTCCTTGAATTAAGAGAATGTAGCTATATATCTCTCCTATCCATTTTGAACACACAGATACAAAATGGTCATTCATCTATATCCCCATTTTTTCTTTAGTTCCATCATTTAAATATTATATGTGTGTGAACTCAGAAAAATATTCCAAAATAGTCCAGTAGTCCATAATAGTACTGGGACCTCCACTTGACTGGCAATGTCAGAAGTTGCTGACCTGAGTCCCCTGTAGCTCAACATAACACCATGACTTTATTTCTTGTACTTCGTTTTTGTACTTTTCTGCTAGATGTTTAAGAGCACGATAAAGCAAGACCTATGTAACAAGAATTATAGTTTTTGGATCTGATAAGGTCAGTCAAATCCCCTCAGGATTTATCCTGAGATCGTGTACCTCAGATTGTAGAACCTTTGTCAGTGTCAGCCATGTGGATGAGTCACGGCCATTGCTTGGCCAATGT
>NW_004526656.1:1737-5661 GCF_000260255.1 Octodon degus
TATTTTAAAAACAAGAATAAAGAATTATATATGTTTACAACATAAGTCCAGAAATCTAACCATATGCAACATTGTTGCAAGACAGTCCCTCAACATTCCTTTTCCTGTCTCCTGCCTTCATTCACCACCCTCTTCCTTTATAAACAATCATCTACCTGAGAGACAGCATGGCAGCAACTGGAGAGTCATGACAAGCACCACGTATTCAGAAAACCAGAATGACAGGCACTCCAAGCATGAACCTACTATTACAAATTGCCATCTTCAGTGCAGTTGCTTAGTTCACAGGTGTCTGTATATATAGTTAGTCAGGATAAGAATCATTCCAATTAACTGCTAGATTCGAAAATCTTCTGAAGATTCTCAGGATCATTGCCTTACCTATCTTGTACACATAACTGTATGGCTTGCCTCTGTCATGTTTCCAAGCTCTTCTCCTTGCTCTCTCTTCATTGTCTAGTCCTCAAGTTCTTGCTTTCCTTTTCATTGTATTATACCTTTCTATTTGTACTTCCCTTTTGAGTTCTTATACTAGGGAAACTATATAATATTTACACATGTGTGTCTGGTTTATTTCACTTATGAGTATATTTTCAAGTGGCATCCACTTCAATATAAAGGCTTCGAGCTTATCATTCTTTGTAGCTGAGTAATACTCCATTGTGTAAAAATGCGACATCTTTTTCATCCATTCTTCAGATGATGGGCATCTTTGTTGTTTCCAAGGTTTGGCTATCACAAATTGTGCTGCTATAAACATAGACACACATATATCACTATGATATGATGTTTTCAGATCTTCCAGGAAAATTCCCAGTAGAAGAATAGCTGGTTTAAATGGGATCTCCAGTCCTAGTTATTTTAGGAGTCTCCACACTGATTTTCATAATGAGTGCACCAGCTTCCCGCTACATCTATAACACTTGTTGTTGGCTGATTTCTTTATGATAGCCATTCTTTCTGGGGTGAGATGATATCTTAATGTTTGCATTTCATGGATGGCTAGTGCTGTGGTGCATTTTTTCATATATTTATTCACTTCCTTAATTTTATACTCTGAGAAGTGTTTGTTCATCTTGGATGCCCATTTCTGGACTGAGTCTTTAAATTTTGGAGACCTAGTGTTTTTTAGTTCTTTATAAACTCTAGAGAGCAGGCCTTTGTCTGAGTACTTATTTGTCATGATTTTTTCCAAACTTGTGGGTTGACTTTTCACTTTTTGGGTAATTTCTTTTGACGTGCAAAAACTTCTCAATAATAGGATGTCCCAGTTGTTAATTCTTTCAAGTGTTTCCTGTGCGATTTGATTTTTGTTCATTAACTCTTTGCCTACCCATATGTCTTCAAGAGTTCCTCCTACTTTCTCTTCCAAGAGATTAATGTTTCTGTTTTAATGTTTAGATCTTTATTTCTTTTTCCATAATTTTATTCAGAAACAAATAGCAACGAGACAATTTCAAATCAAATTGGTAGGACAGTTTCAATGATTAACACATTGCATACTCTCTTCCTAGTGGTTATTTGCTGTACAAGATGTAGACATGATATCCTATTTACAAACACTATTAGAACAAATCCCTCTATTCATTAAGAGAATGTAACTATATATGTATCCTAACCATTTTGAATACAGAGATACAAAATGGACATTCATCTATATCCTCTTCTTTGTTTAGTTCTGTCATTTGAATATTATACGTGTGTTAACTCATCAACATATTCTAAAAGAGTCCAGTAGTCCATAATAGTATTGGGTCTTTCGCTTGACTGGAAATGTCAGAAATTGTTGACCTGAGTCCCCCACAGCTGAACAGAACACCATGGATTTACTTCTTATACCAAAATTAAAGAAAAAGGAGGGCTTCAAGGAAAGCCAACATTTTGGCCCTAGCCTTCCAAGGTCAAGTAAGACTCAGGATATATGAGAACTTGTACTGTAACGTCATATAACTCAGTAATGTCCCAAATTTTCTGATCAAGGAGATTATGGGGCCAAAGAGTAAAGTGATCAATGATGTAGAGTGTGCCTAAGGAGAGCCACCTGCAGAGGAAACATTCTCTCAGGCTTTCACGGAGAACACATTGGCCAAGCAATGGCCGTGACTCATCCACACGGCTGACACTGACAAAGGTTCTACAATCTGAGGTACACGATCTCAGGATAAATCCTGAGAGGATTTAACTGACCTTATCATATCTAAAAGCCACAACTAAAAAGAAAAAGAAAAATATAAATTAATTAATTAATTAAAATAAAAGCTACAACTCTTGTTGCATATATCTTGCTTTATCTTGGTCTTAACCATCCAGCAGAAAAGTATAAAAATGAAGTATAAGAATGTTTAAATCTTTAATCCATTTTGACTTTAGCATAGTGCCTGGTGATACACCTCGGTCAGGTTTTAGTTTTTGGCATGTAGAGAGTCAGGTTTTCCAGCACCATTTGTTAAAGAGGCTATCTTTCTTTCAGTGAGTATATCTGGCCCCTTTGTCAAAGATATGGTGGCTGATTGTGTTTGGAGAGGCTTCAGCATCTTCTAACCTATTCCATTGATCCTCAGGTCTATTTTGTTGCCAGTACCATGCTGATTTTGTCACAGAAGACTTGTAGTATTTCAATTGAGGAATTGTAATGGCTCCTGACTTATCTTTGTTGCCCAGGATTGACTTTGCTATTCTAGGTCTTTTCTGGTTTCACATAAATTTTAGGAATGATTTCTCTGGGTCTGTGAGGTATGTTGGTGGTATTTTGGTAGGGATTGCATTAAATTTTTATATCAATTTTGGTAGGATGGCCATCTTCACTATGTTGGTTCTTCCTATCCAGGAGCATGGAATATCTTTCCATTTTCTGAAATCCTCTACGATCTCTTTCTTAAGAGTACTGTAATTTTCCTTGAAAAGATCTTTGACTTCTTTAGTTAGATGTATTCCAAGGTATTTCATTTTCCTCAGTGCTATTGTAAAAGGTATTGTTTCTCTAATTTCCCTCCTAGTGTGTTTGTTATCTGTATATAGGAATGCTATTGACTTTTGGGTATTGATTTTGTATCCTGCTATGCTACTGAATTTCTGTAAAATTCTAGTAGCTTCTTGGTGCAGTTTTTGGGTCTTCCAAGTAAAGTACCATGTCATCTTCAAATAATAATAATTTAACTTCTGCTTTCCCAATTCTTTTTTTTTAATTTTATTCATTTGTGTGTGTGTGTGTGTGTGTGTGTGTGTGTGTGTGTGTGTGGCCAACTCAGCCCACCAGGGGGCGGGGCTAGCTGGCATATGGTGCTGTGAGATTGAACCGTGGTCCCTGTGCTATGCGAAGCTTGTTCTAAGTAGGTGCTTTAGACCACTGAGCCATCTCACCAGCCCTGCATTCCCAATTCTTATTCCTTTTCTTTCTTTCTCTTGTCTAATATCTCTTGCTAATGATTCTAGACCTATATTTAATATGAGTGGTGACAGAGGACATCCTTGTGTTGTACCAGATCTAAGAGTAAAAGATTTAAGTTTTTCCCCATTTAGTATTATGTTAGCCATTGGGTGTTCTTAAATGGATTTTACTAGATTGAAGTAGAGGCCATCTGTTCCAATATTTTGTAGAACTTTGAACATGAATGAGTGTTGGACTTTGTCAAAAGCCTTTCTGCATCAATTGGGATGATCATGTGATTTTTAGTTTTCACTCTATTGATATAGTGTATTATATTTATAAATTTTTGAATATTGACCCATCCTTGTATCCCTGGGATGAATCCTACCTGGTCATGGTGTATAATCTTCTTCATGATTTGCTGTATTCTATTTGCTAGTATTTTATTGAGGATTTTGGCATCTATGTTAATGAGGGAGATAGGCATGTACTTCTCTTTTTTAGTTGCGTCTTTCCCTGCTTTTAGTATCAGTATAATACTTGCCTTCAGGAATGAT
>NW_004526657.1:0-1089 GCF_000260255.1 Octodon degus
AGCTTAGCTGGCTCTTCTGCATTAAGAACTCACACTTAGAAACACAAATCATGCAGTAGAAACAAGCAGCTCTGCTCACGGCACTGGAGTCTAGAAACGTGTTTGTGGCTCTTTGCCCAAAATAATGAATGGGAGAGGGAACAAATTTCTGCAGTTTCTCTGCACCTCCAGGTTGAAAGTCCCAAACTTCAATGAACCAATCTCTTAGGAGACTGAATGCTTGCCAGTCTTTTCACAGCGCGGAACTGTGAAGTACTTTATTTATAAAAGTGACGTTTTAGCCAGAGTACTGTGTTGCGCTGAATACCGGAACAGGCATTGGAGTGCCCTGCTTCCCAAAGAAGCTGGAGCTTAGATGGCTCATCTGCATTAATAACTCAGACTTAGAAACAGAAATCATGCAGTAGAAACAAGCAGCTCCCCTTAGGGCACAGGAGTCTAGAAACGTGTTTGTTTCTCTTTGCCCATAGTAATGAAAGAGAGAGAGAACAAACTTCTGCAGTTTCTCTGCACTTCCAGGTGGAAAGTCCCAAACTTCACCAAAGCTTTCTCTTAGGAGACTGAATGATTTGCCACTCCTTTCACACCGCGGAACTGTGAAGTAATTTATTTACAAAAGTGATGTTTTAGCCAGAGTTCAGTGTTGCGCTGTATACAGGAACAGGCATTGGAGTGCCCTTCTTCCCAAAGAAGCTGGAGCTTAGCTGGCTCTTCTGCATGAAAACTCACACTTCGAAACAAAATTCATGATGTAGAAACAAGCAGCTCTCCTCAGGGTACTGGAGTCTAGAAACGAGTTTGTGGCTCTTTGCACAAAGTAATGAATAGGAGAGAGAACAAAATTCTCCAGTTTCTCTGCACCTAGAGGTGGAAAGTCTCAAACTTCACTGAAGCTCTCTGTTTAGTAGACTGAATGATTTGCCACTATTTTCCCTGTGCGGAACTGTGAAGTACTTTAGTTACAAAATGACGTTTTACCCACAGTTCTCTGTTGCGATGTATATAGGAACAGGCATTGGAGTGCCCTGCTTCCCAAAGAAGCTGGAGCTTAGCTGGCTCTTCTGCATTAAGAACTCACACTTAGAAACA
>NW_004526657.1:2415-3145 GCF_000260255.1 Octodon degus
CACACTTAGAAACACAAATCATGCAGTAGAAACAAGCAGCTCTCCTCATGGCACTGGAGTCTAGAAATGTGTTTGTGGCTCTTGGCACTTAGGAATGAATTTGAGAGAGAACAAACTTCTGAAGTTTCTATACACCTCCAGGTGGAAACTCCCAAACTTCAAGGATGCTGTCTCTTAGGACACAGAATGATTTGCCACTCTTTTCCCAAAGCGGAACTGTGAAGTACTTTAGTTACAAAAGTGACGTTTTAAGCAGAGTTCTTTGTTGCGCTGTATACAGGAACAGGCATTGGAGGGCCTTAGTTCCCAAAGAAGCTGGAGCTTAGCTGGCTCTTCTGCATTAAAACTCTCACTTAGAAACACAAATAATGCAGTAGAAATAAGCAGCTCTCCTCATCGCACTGGAGTCTAGAATCGTTTTCGTGGCTCTTTGCATAAAATAATGAATGGGAGAGAGAACAAACTTCTGCAGTTTCTCTGCACCTCCAGGTGGAAAGTCCCAAACTTCACAGAAGCTTTCCCACAGGAGATGGAATGATTTGCCACTCTTTTCACAGCGCGGAACTGTGAAGTAATTTAGTTACAAAAGTGACGTTTTAGCCAGAGTTCATTGCTGCGCTGCATACAGGAACACTCTTTGGAGTGCCCTGCTTCCCAAAGAAGCTGGAGCTTAGCTGGCTCTTCTGCATTAAGAACTCACACTTAGAAACACAAATCATGCAGTAGAAAC
>NW_004526657.1:3245-3931 GCF_000260255.1 Octodon degus
GGAGCTTAGCTGGCTCTTCTGCATTAAGAACTCACACTTAGAAACACAAATCATGCAGTAGAAACAAGTAGCTCTCCTCTGGGCACTGGAGTCTACAAACGTGTTTGTTGCACTTTGCGCATAGGAATGAATGGGAGAGAGAACAAACTTCTGCAGTTTCTCTGCACCTCCAGGTGGCAAGTCCCAAACTTCACGGATGCTTTCTCTTAGCAGACTGAATGATTTGCGGCTCTTTTCAATTCTCGGAACTGTCAAGTACTCTAGTTACCATAGTGACGTTTTAGCCAGAGTTCTGTGTTGCGCCGTATACAGGAACAGGCATTGGAGTGCACTGCTTCCCCAAGAAGCTGGAGCTTAGCTGGCTCTTCTGCCTAAAGTACTCACACTTAGAAACACGAATCATTTAGTAGAAATAAGGAGCTCTCCTCAGGGCACTGGATTCTAGAAACGTGTTTGTGGCTCTTTGCCCATAGGAATGAATGGGAGAAAGAACAAACTTCTGCATTTTCTCTGCACCTCCAGGTGGAAAGTCCCAAACTTCACGGATGCTTTCCCTTAGGAGACTGAATGATTTGCCCCTCTTTTCACAGCGCGGAACTGTGAAGTACTTTAGTTAAAAAAGTGAAATTTTATCCAGTGTCTCTGTTGCGCTGTATACAGGAACAGGCATTGGAATGCCCTGCTTC
>NW_004526657.1:5391-6021 GCF_000260255.1 Octodon degus
GAGAGAGAACAAACTTCTGCAGTTTCTCTGCACGTCCAGGTGGAAAGTCCCAAACTTCACGGATGCTTTCTCTTAGGAGACTGAATGATTTGCCAATCTTTTCACCGCGCGGAACTGTGCAGTTGTTTAGTTACAAAAGTTAAGTTTTAGCCATAGTTCTCTGTTGCGCTGTATACAGGACAGGCATTGGAGTGCCCTGCTTCCCAAAAAAGCTGGAGCTTAGCTGCCACTTCTGCATTAAGAACTCACACTTAGAAACACAAATCATGCATTAGAAACAAGCACCTGTCCTCAGGGGACTGAGGCTAGAAACGTGTTTGTGGCACTTTGTCCATAGGAATGAATGGGAGAGAGAACAAACTTCTCCAGTTTCTCTGCACCTCCAGGTGGAAAGTCCCAAACTTCACGGATGCTTTCTCTTAGGACACAGAATGATTTGCCACTCTTTTCCCAAAGCAGAACTGTGAAGTACTTTAGTTACAAAAGTGCCGTTTTGGCCAGAGTTCTTTTTTGCGCTGTATACAGGAACAGGCATTGGAGGGCCCTAGTTCCCAAAGAAGCTGGAGCTTAGCTGGCTCTTCTGCAATAAGAACTCACACTTAGAAACACAAATCATGCAGTAGAAACAAG
>NW_004526658.1:0-2637 GCF_000260255.1 Octodon degus
AGAGAGAGAGAGAGAGAGAGAGAGAGAGAGAGAGAGAGAGAGAGATAGAGATAGAGATAGAGATAGAGATAGAGATAGAGATAGAGATAGAGATATATTTAGGACTCTAAGAGAAAAAGGTAGTATTTTATTTGCCCAGAGATTTTCCAATTCTGTCATTAGTCCTTCATCTCTGAAGATCTTTTCATCCTTAAAGATCTTCTTCTGGCACCTCTTATGGAGTAGATCTGCTCTTAATGATTGTATCAGCTTACCTTCATATGAGCAAGACACTTTTACTTAACCTTCATTCCTGATGTACATAGTCACAGGACCCAGAATTTGGGGTTGACATCCATTTTATTCAGTACTGACAGTTTTTATTTCACTCCCTTTTGGCATCTATATCTTTGATGAGTAATCTATAGTTATCTTTATCTCTTGCCCTCTGTACTGCACATCACATGCTCTAGGGGTTTTCAAAAGTGTTTCTCTTTTAGTCTTATCAGTCTGTGATATACCTAGGTATAGCTTTCTGTGGGTTTCTTTCTTTAAAGTTTCAGTACACATTCTTTTTTTTTCCTTTACAAATTTTTTATTTTTTCAAGATAATACAAAAAATAGTAGAAATAAAATTAGAAATGCTATAGAATTTCAGCAGAATTTCACCAAATGATAGGAATTCAACAACAGTTGTTATTTTGCATATTGTTTTCTTCAAATTAAGAAATTATTCAGATTATCAGATATAGGCATGCAAAACCAGTTAAAAATATAAAAAATTAGAAAGGAGAGGGGGCTGATGAGATAGCTCAGTGGTCTAAAGCCCCTGATGAGGCAAGCTTAGGCAAGCACGTGGAGACTGCAGTTCAATCCCAGGTACCATATGCTGCACCAGCCCCATCCTTATAGCGGGCTGAGCCAGACCAAAAAAAAAAAAAATTAAAAGGAGAGATAAAAAGATAGGCATTAACCACTCCTTTCAATAAACCAGCAAAATCGGTGGTACTATTATCCAAGCTAGCCTGTGTACACATATATACTCCTTTTCTTAATGTAAATGTAGAAAGGGGTGTGTATCCCACCCCCAAGATTTGGAAAAGCTTTTCTCATTATTTCTTCAAATGTGTTTTCTCTCTTTCTCTCTTTCTTCTCTTATTCTAAGACTCTTATGACATGAAAGTTGTACCTTCGGATACTATATCACATATCTCTGAGAGTCCGTTTATTTTTTTCAATCTTTTATTTCTTTTTCCTCCGATTTGATCCATTGCTTTTTCTTTAAATCCACAGACATTTCTCAGTCTTCTTTCCTGTGTTACTGAGTTCATCCAGGGAATTTTTCTGTTTTAGATAGTATATATATTGTAGTTCTAAAATTTTCACTTTGTTGGAAGCACAACATAACAAACTGGTGAATATACTGAATGGACTTCTCTAAGCAAAGGCTATAGCTATAAATATACACATAAAAAGAATCACAAGTCCACTTCGTGTACAGCAATTAACCACTAAGAAGAATATATGCAGTGTATTATTTGTTGAAACTGTACTTCCAATTGGATTTGAAACTGTCTCATTGCCATCTGTTTATCAATAAAACTTTGAAAAAAAAAAGAATACAGTGATCACAAATAAATAACCTAATGATGTGTCTCATGGTCCTAAAAGACAAGACCAATCCATATCTGAAATGAATACCAGGAAAGAAATTCTAAAATTGAAACTAAAAAGTACAAAGGATCAAGGAATCAAAGAATTGGTTCTTTTAAAGGATGGGACGAGGTCTGCAATGAAGGCAATGGGAAAGAAGGGAGGTGAAGGGGGAATACCAAGGATCAGGATGCTACATGCAGCTAGAGATAGCTAGAGATAGATATCTCTCTCCCCACAGTGTTTTACTATCATCAAAATATGTACTTACCAAAAAAATTTCACTTGGTTCCTTTTAATAATTTTCATTACTCTTCAGAGAGCTCCTATCTTTCTATTCATTTCTAGTGTGTTTAATTTGACTTCACAGAGCATGCAAGGGCTAACTGAAAATATAGTGTGTTTACAATTTTTAGAACTGTATTACAGTAAAAGACACTGCCACTAATACCTCTCAAAATACAGCCCCTCACTTTGAACACAAATATCCCCATGTTCTTGCCACTTTCTAATGCAGTTCTTCAGATCTTCTTTCATGAGTGTGAAAATTTATCAAATATATATAATGTGATCAAAAATATGGTGAATCTCACTACTAACTGTCATCCAATGGAAAGGCAAGCTTATAAAAATACTATCTTCTGGTGGGGGAGAGCTTCTCCTCTGTCCTGTGCCAGCCCACCGCTCCAGGCCCAGGCCCACCACTTGAGAGAGTCACTTCCCCACATTCTCCAGACCTCCCTCGCCCAGCCAGATCCAGTGCAGCCCGCCCTCTGAGTGAGAACTTCCGCCTTGCCTTGGGCCCTCCATATTCCACCGACCCCAGGCCCTGCAAGTGTGGGAGAGAGCTTCTGCTCTGTCCTGAGCCTGCAGGCCACTCCAGACCCAGGCCAGCCACATGAGAGAGTCACCTCCCTGCATTCTCCAGACCACTCCAGACCACCCCCGCCTGAACACACCCAGCGCAGCTTGCCATCTGAGTAAGAACTGCTGCTGCGCTCTTGG
>NW_004526658.1:5092-5856 GCF_000260255.1 Octodon degus
AGACATGAAAAATCTAATATCCAATACAACAATCCTAACAGGAGACCTTAACACCCCCTTATCCCAAATAGATAGATCAACCAGACAAAAAATTAGCAATGAAGTAGCACAACTGAACCAGATATTGGATCAAATGGACTTGGTAGACATACACAGAGTATTCCACCCAACCACAGTAGAATACACATTTTTTTCAGCTGCACACGGATCATTACCTAAAATAGATCACATTCTAGTGCACAGGTCATGCTTAAGTATATGCAAGAAAACATAAATTATTCCATGCATATTATCTGACCACAGTGCAATGAAACTGGAAATAAATAACAAAAGAAACCAGAAAAACCCAGCAAATATATGGAAATTAAACAACAACCTACTCAGCAATCAATGGGTTACAGATGAAATTAAACAAGAAATTCAACAATATCTAAAATTCAATGAAAATTCAAGCACAACTTATTGTAATTTATGGGATGCAATGAAAGCATTTCTCAGAGGGAAATTCATAGCTGTGAACTCACACATTAGGAAAACAGAACAGGAACAAATCAACACCCTAATGCAGCACCTTCGACATTTAGAAAAGGAAGAGCAAACCAAACCCAGAGCCCAAAGATGAGAAGAAATCATAAAGATTAAAGCAGAAATTAATTCAATTGAGATGAAGAAAACAGTTCAAAGAATTAATGAATCAAAAAGCTGGTTCTTTGAAAGATTAAATAAAATTGATAAGCCCCTAGCCAACCTCATCAAAAAGAGGA
>NW_004526659.1:0-4933 GCF_000260255.1 Octodon degus
ATTATTTGTTGAAACTGTACTTTTGATTTGATTTGAAACTGTCTCATTGCTATATGTTTATCAATAAAACTTTGAAAAGAAAAAAAAACAAAAAAAACAGAAAATCAATATATAAGAGATAGTAACAATATGCATTTTTAAAAGGTGATATAGGTAATTAACAGTGGTTGATATATGGCTCATTTATGTTTTCAATGTAGTTTTTCAGATTTCAGATATAAGCATATAAAATTGGTCAAAATAAAAAAATTAAGCATAAGTGCTACCTTCAAAACACTCTTAGAAAACAGAAACACAATCATCTCAGCTATCCTGTGCTTATGAAAACATGATTTTTCCCTCTTTTCTCCTTTCCTTCATCCCAATTACTTACTCCTTATGATCAATTTAGTGATGTTTTCCTATATCTATTGTACCTCTCATATTTTATTTATTCTTACATTTTCTTACACTAGGGTGACAATATGTTTACACATGTGCATTTGATTTATTTCACTTATGAGTCTAGACTCTAGTTGCATTCATTTACCTATGAAAGTCTCAACTTTATCTCAATTATGCCTGATTAATACTCCATTGTATTAAAATACAACATTTTTATCCATACCTCAGTTGATAGGCATTAAGGTTGTTTTCCAGACTAGTTATGAAAAAGTGTGTTGCTATAACCATGGGTGGTCATATATCATTGTGGTATGATGTTTTTGAGTTTTCTGGAAAAATACTGAGCAGGGGAATAGCTGTGTGGAATTGATCTCTAATCCTACCTTTGAGCAATTTTCACAATGATTTCCATGGCTGTACAAGTCTACACTCCCACCAACAGTGGAGAAGGTCTTCACAGGCTCACCAGTATTTGTTATTGGTTGATCTCTTATAGGTCTTGTTTTATCTTGGTCTTAACCATTCAGCAGAAAAGTCTAAAACTGAGTTATAAAAAGTAAAGCCATATTAGTATGCTGAGCTGTAAAAGTCTCAAATCAACAACTTCTCACATTGCCAGTCCTATGGATAATCCACTACTATTATGGAATACTGAACTGTTTTGGACTATTTTGCTGAATTTATGTACCTATAATATTTAAATGGCAATATAATACTCATCTCTGATAAAACTAAACAAAAATTGGGATAAAAATGAAGTACCACTTTGTATCTGTATATACAAAATAGTTAGGATAGTTATACAGCTATTTTCTCTTAAATCAATGAGAAGAAAGATTTGTACTAATAGTGTTTGGACAGGATATCATGTCTGCATCTTGTACTATGAATAACCACTATGAAGACAACAATATGCAGTGTATTAATTATTGAAACTGTCCTACTAATTGATTTTGAAACTCTCATTGTTATTTGTTTCTCAATAAAAGTATTTAAAAAATAAAAAAGTAAAAAAGCAACTGTCCTACTAATCAGTTTTGAAACTGTCTCAGTGCTATTTCTTTCTCATAAAATTAATAAAAAGGATAAATATTTTACTTAAAAAAGAAAGAAAAATAAAACATTTTTTCTGCAGTGAGACAGAATTTCAGTGTTGTTTTAATTTGCATTTAAACAACGACCAGAAATGCTGAACTTTTTAATGTATTTTCCCTCAGATATGTGTGTATTCATCTCAGATGTCCATTTTTAGATTGAGCATTTGAATTTCTGTGTGCCTAAATTTTTGTTCTATTTTCTAGATAGAAGTCCCTTGTCTGAGTGACTGTTGGTTGAGTTTTTTTATCAATTGGTGGGCTGTCTTCTCACTCTGTTGATGATTGCATTTAATGTAAAGAAACTTTTCAATAAGATGAGATCTCAGTTCTTGTCTCTGTGAAGTATTGCCTGTGCACTTCGATATTTGTTTATGAAGTCTCTGACAACCCCTATGTCATTAAGATTTGTACTTACTTTCTCTTGCAGGAGATTTAGTATTTCTGTGTTAATGTTTAAGTCTTTAATCTGTTTGAATTTACCTTGCTACATTGTGATAGACCTGGATCTACTTTAGCTTTCTGCATGTGAAAAGCTGTCTTTGTAGCACCATTTGTTAAAGATGCTATCTTTCTTCCAGTGAATATGTTTTGTCCCTCTGTCAAAAATAAGGTGGATGAAGGGCCACTGAGATAGCTCAATAGATTGGTTGCCTGCTTACACAAGCAAAGGGACCAGGATTTGATACCTGGCACCACATGCCATGCCAGCCCTGCCCACGGGTGCACTGAATGTACCAAGGAGGATGGGTGTGGTGGCACATATTTGTAATCCCAGCACTGGGGAGACTGAAAACAGGAGGATCACCAGGAGTGGGGAATTGTAATGTCTCCTGCCTTGCCTTTGTTGGCCAGGATTGCCTTTAATATTCTAGGTCATTTCTGGTTCCAAATGAACTTTAGGAAAGTTTTCTCTAGATCTGTGAGCTACACTGATGGTATTTTGCATTAAATCTTCTTAACACTTCTAGGTATATAGCCATTTTCACAGTTTTGGTTTTCCAATGCATGAGCAAGGTCTATCTTTCCATTTTGTGAAATCCTCTTCTATCTTTTTTCCCCACAGTATGGTAATTTTCATTGTATCAATCTTTTACCTCTCTTGTTATATTAATACCTAAGTATTTCAATTTTTAGCATGCTATTGTGAAGGGTGTTGTTTTCCTGATTTCTCTCTCAGTGAGTTTGTTGTCTGTGCAGGGGAATGCTACTAATTTTCCGGTGTTGACTTCTCACCTAGAGAATTGCTGAGGGCACCTGCTTAGCCTTGCCCTGATCTTCTTGACCTTTTCAGGGGATGAGTGAATGCCAACCACACATCATTGACCAGGAAGACTGAAGAGAAGACCTGAAACCAGGTTCCCAGAAGACTTCTGTAGGGAACTGCAGGAGCTTTGCTGAGCCCTACTCTGCACAAAACTACTGTTGAAAGAGCTTTGAAGAACTTTGGCCTGCATTCACCATCAGTGAATCCTTCTTCAGCTACAGCTTCACTCTTCTTTTACCAATTTGGAAGCCACAATGAACTTCACACAGCAGGAGCTTGGTGAGCCTACCCTGTCTTCCCACTCTCCTGAGAGCCTTGCTCACCCGCAACCTGCACACCTGCCTTTGCTTCAGAGTCAGAGCAAACATTGGGGCTTCAACAATGACAAAAAGAAGGAATAAAAAGAATTTCAGACCACTAGCTCACACAAAACATGTCCAGGAGGCAAGGTCACAGAAGAACTTGGAGGTTACACATCTGAAATTTCCAAGATGAGAGCAAGTGAAGTGAAGAAACAACTCTATCAGGTTATGGAGGAAATCAGGTCAAAAATAATCTTTCAGATAAAAAAGGAAAGGAGAGCAATCATGAAAGAATCGCTCAATACATCAAAGGAAGACATAGATAAGAAATAGCAAAAAATAGAAAAATGAAAGTTACAATAATATATACTGTGAAAGGAAAAGAATTTGTTCAGTGGAAAGGAACAGCTTACATGGGCAAAATCAGAAAAGAAAGAAGAAAGATATAACTATGTATATGTGCAGGATAATTTGCATAACTTTACTGCTGATTTCTGCTGGTGTTTTCAAAAGAGAAGTTAATGCTTTTTTGTTTTTTATTCTTATGGTTTTTCTTTTCTTTTTAATTTGTTATAAATTATTTATTGTTTATAAGTTATGTTTTTAAAACAATTTTGCACATTTATATCTGGTATCCTAAACAAATAATTTGAAGATAACATCATGCAATGCAGCAACTATTGATAAATTCATACTACATTGTTTAGCATGCTCCAGGATACGAAGAACCAGCATAGTAAAAATGGCCATGCTCCAAAAATTGTTATACAGATTCAATACCAGCCCAATTAAAATATAATTAGTATACCTCACAGAGCTACAGAAAACTTTCCTCAAATTTATTTGGAACCAGAACAGAACCAAAATGGCAAAAGCAATCCTGGGAAACAAAGGAAATGGAGAAGGTGTCACAATCCCTGACTTGTAATTATACTATAAAGCTATTGTAATAAAATCAGCATGATGCTATCACAGAGACAGATCTGAGGATCAATGGAATAGATTAGAAGAAACTGAAGCCCCTACGAAAACACTCAGCCACCTTATCTTTGACAAAGGGGCCAAACATACTCACTGGAAGAAAGATAGCCTCTTTAATAAATGGTGCTGGAATAACTGGCTTTCCACATGCCCAAGGCCAAAACTAGACCCATGCCTATCACCATGTACAAAGCTACAAACAAAACTGATCAAAGATTTAAATACTAAAACAGAAACACTAAATCTTTTGGGGGAAAATGTATGCAGAAATCTTAAAGACATAGGGGTAGATAGAGTTCATGAACAAAAATGAAACAGCATGGGAAATATTTCAAAAAATAAACAACTGAGATCTCATCTTTTTGAAAAGTTTCTGCACTTCAAAGCAAATCTCCAACACAGTGAAAAGAAAACTCACAAACTGGGAAAAAATTATATCTGTCTATTCCTCCAACAAAGGTCTTCTATCTAGAACATATAAAGAACTTTAAAAATGAGGCTCCCTAATTTCAAATACCCAATCCAAAAGTGGGCATCCAAGATGAGTACACACTTCTCAGAGGAAGAAATACAAATGACAAGTAAATATATGAAAAAATCTTCAACATCATTTGTCTTTCAAGAAATGCAAATGAAGAAAACACTGAGATTTTATTTCAACCCAGAAAGAATAGCTAACATCAATAAGTCAGCCAATAACAAATGCTGGAAAGGCTGTGGAGACAAAGGAACCCTTCTGCACTGTTTGAGGGAGTACAGACTGCTACATACACTACGGAAATCAGTGTGGGGATTCCTTAAAAATCTGGGATTGGACAGCCCATTCAAGCCAGTCAAGCCAGCTATTGCCCTCCTGGGTATTTTTCCAGAAGAACTGAAAACCTATTACCACGGTAATATATATA
>NW_004526659.1:11903-12626 GCF_000260255.1 Octodon degus
TTTTACACAAGGAAGTATTTTATTCAGCTATAAACCAGGATAAATTTGAGACTTTTGTTGGTAAATCGATACAACTAGAGAACATTCTCTTAAGTGAAATAAATCAGACCCACATGTGCAATCATATTGTCTTCTTAGTGTGAGAACTAGGAAAAAGAAAAAAATGGAACCTGAAGGGTACAATAGACACTAGTAACAGGGAATGAACTTATTCCAAAGGAAAGAATTACTGAGTTGAAGAGAAGGACAAAAGATGGCAGGGATAAAGAGACTTATCTACCTATGTAAGCAGGATGGTTCGGACAATTGTACTGTGCATTTCTGCTGGTCTGTGGAAAGAAGCAGTTAATGTTTTAATTTGTTTTGTCTTCATTTTTCAATTGTTTTTATTTTTACTTTTTTCATTTTCTTGTACATTTCTTTGTTTTTTTTCTCTTCTTCCAATTTTATACGCATATATCTGGTAATACAAATAACTGCTTGGAAGTCAACATTATGTTTTACATCAAATACTGTGAAATTCATTATTACTTTGTTAAGTGAATTTCTGTATCACTTGTAATTTTTTTTCAGCAGTAATTTTATTTTATTTTATTTATTTTATTTATCTTAGAGTGTAATTAAATTGTTATTTATTTATTTATTTATTGACAACTCATACAGAATTTTACTTAACAAAGTAATATGAATTTCACAGTATTTGTTGTAATACATGGTATTGTC
>NW_004526660.1:0-529 GCF_000260255.1 Octodon degus
AGAGAGAGGGAGAGGGAGAGAGGAGGAGAGGGAGAGAGGGGGAGAGGGAGAGAGGGAGAGAGGGAGAGACAGAAAGACAGACAGACAGACACCAGGCTGAAACTGAAAAGATCATTAGAAACTACAGAGAAGTTGTGACAATGAACCACAATGCAGAGAAAAGAAGAAAACAAGCTGGACTCTTGCAGTTCCCAGGAAGTAGAACCTGGCTCCACAGAAGATAAGTGCCCAGGGCCAGGAAATATAGAGAAAATGGTGGCAGATTGGGCTGGGGGCATGGACTGTTGGGAACTGCACAGGCTAGAAAAGGCATGGGCCTCTCTCTCTGGTGAGAATCCAGACCCAGTTTGAGTTGTGCTCAGCTAAATTTTTTTCCCAATTCATTGGGTTTTCCTTCTTTTCTGTTGGTGGATTTCTTTTCATGTACAAAAGCTCTTCAATAAGATGAGATCCCATGTGTTGATTCTTTGAAGTATTTCCCATGAAGTTTGGTTTTTGTTCATGAACTTTCTGCCTACCCCTATGTCTT
>NW_004526660.1:3016-3787 GCF_000260255.1 Octodon degus
CTGAGGGGAAGAAAGAAATCAGCAACAGGAAAATAATGTAATGTCAGGGAGAAATCAACATCTTTCAGTAATAGCTCTTACTATGAATGGTCTTAGTTCTACAAAGTAGAGTCACAGATCAGTAGGATGGATCAAGAAACAAAGCCCAGTGAAATGGAAGTATACAAGGAACACATTTAATTTAAAAAGAAATTTACAGATTAAGAATCAAAGGACAGGAAACATTATTTCTGGGAATCCAGAAAAATAAAACCCGAACAAGAAGAGCTATCCTAATTCTACAAAAGTGGATTTCAGGACAAAACTGGTCAAAAAAGGCAAACCAATACACATGGGTTCAGGGAACCATTCAATAGGAAGAGATAAACTTTATACACTGACAGCAAAGTGATTTGTAAAGGAAAATAACATGACCAAACTTACATTTTTAGAGGATAGTGTCTGAGAATATCCATCTAGCATTATGGATTTTACTGCAATTAGGAATCAGATCACTCTGGAGCCAACAAAGAAAGATGAAGGAGGATAGAGAAGGTCCACAAAGCAAACAGAGTACTGTCTTAGTCTTTAAGAGAGGGGACTCCTTCCCAGATGGAAGATGGTTGTCCTAAAAATCTGTGTCCAAGGAATGGGGGATCAAAGATGGAAGCCAGCACTGGCACATCCACAATTTATCAGCAAATTACATGAACCCAGTCTCTCCAACTTGTTCAATCTTAAAGTTATTGGTGCACATTTAAGTGCATTTTAAAAAGTCAGATGTGTGAGCAA
>NW_004526660.1:5775-6774 GCF_000260255.1 Octodon degus
GAAACATTCTATTTCCATTTTCTAGCTCTTTAAAAAAATCATTACTCTTCCTTTCCTCTCACCTCCTTTGACCTCTTGTTCTGGTTCCCATTTGAAGTATTATTAAAATTATTTTCTATATGGTTTGAACTATTTTGTTACAGTTCATGAAAATATTTTAAATTTCCATTATAATCTCTGTTTTGACTCTTGGATTATTGGGATCTTTCTCTAATTTCCAAATATGTACATAGAATAATTTTCAGTTGTTTTTTTTCTTATCATTATCAATGCACACTATTAATCAGGGAACAGTTTAGTCCTCTGAGATCTTTGAGTCCTTGACCAGATGTGATCAATTCTGTGAATGTGCCCCGTTTGGGAAGGAAGGAAGGAAGGAAGGAAGGAAGGAAGGAAGGAAAAAAATGGAAAGAAAAGAGTGTTTTGCTGTTCTAGAGTACGATATCGCGTAAATACACTCTAACATACACTCTAAGTCAATAGTTCAAATCTTCTATGTAGATCTGTATTTTTATTTTTTGCCCCTGGTGGTGGTTTGCTAGTTGCTTACAAAGGTATGCTAAAGTTTCCTAATATGATTAATATAGATTTAATTATTTCCCTTTGTGATTCTTTCAGTTTTTGTTATATTATTTATACATTTTTATTAGGACTTTTTTTTTTTCATTTATGTATTTGGTACAGGGCCTCACGACACAGCGTGGATTCGCTGTGATTCTCCTGCTTTCATCCTCCACAGCACTGGGATTATAGGCATACCCCTACCACACCTGGACTCAGTTGTCAGCTGAGGCACCCTGCCAGCAGGGCTGGTATGGCATGCAGGGCCAGGGATCGAACCTTGGTCCCTGCACTTGCCTAAGCAGGTGCTTAATCCACTGAGCTATCTCACCAGCCCTATATTTATACATTTTAGAATGTTGCCTCTTTCTGGTAGGTTGAACTTTTATTATTATAGTGTGATTTTTTTTTCTTTCAAAGCAATATATGTTTATTTTT
>NW_004526661.1:0-775 GCF_000260255.1 Octodon degus
ATTATTTGTTGAAACTGTACTTCCGATTTGATTTGAAACTGTCTCATTGCTATATGTTTATCAATAAAACTGTAGAAAAAAAAAAGAATGTATCATGGGAAAAAAGCCAAGGACAATTCCTTTTTTTAACCTCTGGGATGTATTACTGTTTATAGTTGCTTGAAAAGTAAATAAAACTCTTTAAGAACTTCCAAAAAAAAAAAAGAAAAAAGAAAAAAAAGAAAGAGAACTACAGGCCGATCTCCCTCATGCACATAGATGCCAAAATCCTCAATAAAGTACTAGCAAACAGAATACAGCAAACCATCAAGAAAATCATACACCATGACCAGGTAGGATTCATCCCAGGGATGCAAGGATGGCTCAATATTCGAAAATGTATCAATGGAATACACTATATCAATAGAGCGAAAACTAAAAACCACATGATTATCTCCATTGATGCAGAAAAGGCTTTTGACAAAGTGTACTCATTCATGTACTCATTCATGTACAAAGTCCTACAGAAAATTGGAATAGATGGCCTCTACTTCAATCTGGTAGAAGCCATTTATGAAAACCCAATGGCTAACATAATCCTAAATGGGAAAAAACTGAAATCTTTTACTCTTAGATCGGGTACAAGACAAGGATGTTCTCTATCACCACTGCTATTCAATATAATTCTGGAATCATCAGCTACAGCCATTAGAGAAGAAAAAGAAATAAAAGGTATAAGAATAGGCAAAGAAGAAGTCAAATTATCTTTATTTGCAGATGACATGATACTTTACTT
>NW_004526661.1:2719-3643 GCF_000260255.1 Octodon degus
AAAGAAGAAATACAAATAGAAAGATATAATACAAGTAAAAGGAAAGCAGGATCTCAAGGACTAACTAATCAGGAGAGGAAAAGGAGAAGAGCTAGGAAACATGACAACGTCAAGCCATAGAGTTATATGTAGAAGATAAGCAAGGCAATGATCCGAGAATCTTCAGAAGATTTTTTATTCTAGCAGTTATTTGGAAAGATTCTCACCCTGACTAACTATATATACCGATACCTGTGAACTAAGGTACTGCACTGCAGATGGTAATTTGCAATAGTAGTTTCATGCTTGGAGAGCCTGTCATTCTGGTCTTCTGAATATGGGCGGCTTGTCATGACATGCCAGTTGCTGCTATGATGTCTCTTGGGTAGGTGGTTGTTTTAGAAGAAGGGGGTGGTGAAGGAAAACAAGAGAGAGGAAAAGGAAAATTGTGGGACTGTCCTGCTTCAAGGTTGAATATGGTGAGATTGTTGGACTTATGTGCAAGCATGAGAAGTATATAATTCTTTATGCCTATTTGAAAAGTATATTCTAATTTTTAAATTTTTTTATCATATTCTGTAGGGGCTTAAAGTTCAACATATCAATACTTGATGAAAAATATCTGTTCCATATTATGCCTAAAATGTTTGATATGCAGACAGATAGTGAAGTTAAGCTTAACAGCCTAAGTTGTTTGATAATAACGATAAGCTTGTCTTCTGGATGGTTAACAACCTAAGTTTGCAGACCAAAATTAGAGAAAAAAGGGCTGCAAGGAAAGCCAACATTTTGGCCCTAGCCTTCTAAGGTCAATTAAGACTCAGCACATATGAGAACTTGTACTGTAACCTCATGTAACTCAGTAGTGTCCCAAATTTTCTGATCAAGGAGATTATGGGTCCAAAGAGGAAAGTGATCGATGATGTAGAGTGTGCCTAAGGAGAG
>NW_004526661.1:5568-6074 GCF_000260255.1 Octodon degus
TGATTATTATATGTCTGGGTGTGGTTTTCATTGGGTTGATGTTATTTGGAATTCTATGTGCTTCGGTGCTGTGAATGTCAGATTGTTGCCCCATATTTGGGAAGTTTTCAGCTATTACTTCTGTCCATATTCTTTTTATATCATTTGTTTTGACTCCTTCCTTCTCATTGATCCCTATTAGTCTCACATTGTTCATCTTTGCATCATCTTGCAGGTATTGAATTATTTTCTCCTGCATCCTAGTTGTTTTTTTTTTTGAAGTTTTTAATTTTAATTTAAACTCCAAATATTTTCACTTATCAGCAAAATACATGTAGATTTTTACTAACTTTTTCTAGGCATTTGAAGTTGTCTTACATTTAATTTTACAGCAATTTCTTTAATGATTTTGTTTCACATTTCATTGGTTTATACTCTTTTTTATTTTTTCCAAAATTTTATTGATAAACAGATAGCAATGAGACAGTTTCAAATCTAATAGGAAGTACAGTTTCAACAAATAACAC
>NW_004526662.1:0-617 GCF_000260255.1 Octodon degus
GATCTGGAAGACTCAACAGGCTGTTCCTCACTGGCTGGAGTGAGGATCTGGAGGGTCGTAGGTGGTTTCACTCATACACTGGGCCTGCACACTGGCTGGAATGAGTGTCAGTTGGGTTCCTGGTTTTCCCATTCCTCATCAGTATTCTTAAAATGAGTATGATATCAAAAGTAGGAAAGGATTATCATTTATGAAATAGCAATAGTGAAGTTATGAGATAGTTCTATCACAAAGCATTTTGAGTCTGGAAAGCTAGAGTTTCCAGAGAAAAACTGCATGGCAAGGGTTTTTGGGATACAGCTACGGCTCAAATGTCACCCGCTACAGTCCTCTGTAAATGAAACAGGAAGTAGGGAAGTAGTAAGCACAGAAAACCAAACAGGCATATTCTGATTCATATACAGAAGCTAAAATATTGATTTTATAGACCCAGAGAGTAGTTTAGGATTTACTAGAGCTTAGATGAGAAAGAAGAACAAAGAAGACAAAAGTTATTCATCAATTTTGAAAAATGTAGTTAGATAAGGTGAATATAGCACAGTAAGGGGACTATAGTTAATAATAATTTATTGTCTCTATTATAGTATCTAGAACAAAGGATTTTGAATCTCCACAAC
>NW_004526662.1:717-1247 GCF_000260255.1 Octodon degus
GCCCGAGGGGCTGGGAGAGGGTCCGGCCCACGCTGCGCCTGGGCTGGGACTGGTCCCGCCTGCGCAGGGTAGCCCCTCATCAGTATTCTTAAAATGGGTATGATATCAAAAGTAGGAAAGTATTATCATTTATGAAATAGCAATAGTAAAGTTATGAGATAGTTCTATCACAAAGCATTTTGAGTCTGGAAAGCTAGAGTTTCCATTGAAAAACTGCATGGCAAGTGTGTTTGGGATACAGCTACGGCTTAAATGTCACCCGCTACAGTCCTCTGTAAATGAAACAGGAAGTAGGGAAGTAGTAAGCACAGAAAATCAAACAGGCATATTCTGATTCATATACAGAAGCTAAAATATTGACTTTATAGACCCAGAGAGTAGTTTAGGATTTACTAGAGCTTAGATGAGAAAGAAGAACAAAGAAGTCAAAAGTTATTCATCAATTTTGAAAAATGTAGTTAGGTAAGGTGAATATAGCACAGTAAGGGGACTATAGTTAATAATAATTTATTGTCTCTATTATAGTATCT
>NW_004526662.1:1852-3731 GCF_000260255.1 Octodon degus
TTCACTGTTCAGAGTTACATATAAAAAGAAAATAAAAACAGCAAAAATCAGACACAAACAATGGGAGACATTCAAATGTTATGAAGTGTTCAGAACATAACAACATAAGTGAATCAAACAAACAAAACCAGATTGTTCCTTTGAGGTTTTATTGTCTATCATCTAAATCTAGTAAATTTTTTTTTTGTTCCTTGAATGCCTTCAGGGCACTTTTGGCCAGCGGGCGAGTTGTGAGGTTCGAACTCCAGCAACCTGAGGCTGACAGCTTTGTGGAAGCAGCCACTTAAAGGCCTGAGCTAGCGCCAGGCCCCTCTTTTTTTTTTTTTTTTTTAAATCTAGTAAATTTTGACCCTGACTTCGGAATACACTCTTGCAATCTTTACCAAATTGTCATTGACACAAGAGGTGGACAAGGGGATAAATGCTGTCATTTAGAAATAAATGTAAAGAGGGCTGGGAAGATAGCTCAGTGGCATAAGCACATGCCTGGCAATGCAAGGCCCTGAGTTTGATCCCTGTACCACATGCCGAGCTGCCCCTAAACCAGGTGTTGGGGCACACATCTGTAAATCCAGTGCTGGGGAGGATGAGACAGAGGATCACTACAAGTCTGAAGTGCATAGAAAGACACTGTATCAAATAATAATAAAAAATGAAATAAACATAAAAAGATATTTTCTTAGTGTTTCACAATCTTCGTTGCAATTTTTCCCTCTGGGGAACAGTTGGCAATTTCAGGAAACATTTTCAGTTGCTGCTTCTGTGAGCATGCATGGGAGTAATTGCTATGTAGTGGATAAATGTGTGATACTGTTCAACAAACACAAATTATTCATCAAAATGTCCATAATGCTGACACTGGGAAAGACTGATCCAGTCCAGATGTGACAGATGCATATAGACTATTAGGTTAGGAAAGGGCCTTGGAGAGAAAAGTGCCATAATCCACCATGCCTATTTCCACAATGCTACTGTCCTACAAGGCAATCTTTTCAAGGTTAGAGCTCTTAAGATGTACTGACATTATTCTCCATATCTATTTGTTCATGTGGAAAAATACCACAGCACCAAATTCAAATTTTTAGCAGCTCACAAGACCTAGAAGGTCCTCATTGTTTGGATTTACTTTAATAATTTCTCAATACAATTGTATCCAAAAAGTTCTTACTTTAGCTTCAGAGTCACACTTGTTTGTCTCTAGAGACACTAGACAGCCACTAGTGAAAGTACTAACATTTATTAGCATGCCTGTGTTGAACTTGGATCTTTTTTATGCAGTAGAGAGTCAGGCTTTCCTTATGTTTTCAAGATATACACATAGCACCAGATGCACTAATACCCCCATAAGCAAAACCCATAGGAAAATAGCTTTTTTTTTTTAAAAAAAATCACCTGGGTGGAAACTTAAATGCAAGAGTTATCACATTTCTCAGGTTGCCAAAGATGTAACAGTGATATTGATTCTTTCTTTAGACTTAAATTTTCCTCAAGTGAATTTAACTTGCTCTTAGAAACAATTTTTCCTTTTACATTTTTTCTACCCATGGTGAATAAAAAACTTTGCATTTATCATATGTCATGGAAGTCTTCTACTACTTAAAAGAGTGGTATTGATTTTGTGGTGGTAGAGAGGCATCTGTTCTTCTGGGTTTGCATGCTCCTTCTCTGAATAGACAGAATTCTTGAGTTTTCAGATTAGAGGTAATCTTTTGGCTGTAGCATGAGATTATTTGCTCATGGAGAATACTCAGTGAGAGAAATTTTGGTCAATAAATGTTAAATTACAGTTAAAAGCAGGAAGTACTGTGTGATTTTGCCCCATAGGATGATAATAGATAACAATAATGAACTGTACATTAAAAACACTAGAGGAAAATAT
>NW_004526662.1:5877-6415 GCF_000260255.1 Octodon degus
TTTTTCTGGCCAGGCCCAGCTTGGGTCTGGTGGCTGTGGTCTGCTCCTTCTGGCTGTGCCCTGCTGAAGTGAATCAGGTGGGTCCTTCCAGATGCATGCTGCCAAAGTGGATCAGGTGGCTCCTTAAGGCTGTGCTCTTATATCCTGAGTCCTCACTGATCTTGAAAGGCTCAGGCCAAAATGGCTGTCCTTGCAGCCCTTCTCAAGTCAACAACTTCAGACATTGCCAGTCCTATGGAAAACCCACTAATATTATGGACTACTGGGCTATATTGGAACATTTTGCTGAATTCACATACCTACAGTATTTAAATGGCAATGGAGTACCCATCTATGACAAAACTAAACAAAAGAAGGGGATATAAATGAAGGACCCTTCAAAATAGGATAGATATACAGCTACCTTCTCTTAATTCAATGAATAGAAAGATTTGTACTATTAGTGTTTGTGGACAGAATATCATGTCCGCATCTTGTACTACGAATAACCACTAAGAAGAAAGCAATATACAATGTATTAATTATTGAAACTGTCCTA
>NW_004526663.1:0-796 GCF_000260255.1 Octodon degus
CTAACCATTGTTACTCTCCTAAAATCTTGTTTTGAGATTTTGTACCATTGTCTTTATTTTTTTTCTTTAAAATAAAAATAACTGATGTCAAAAAAAAAAAAAGATTTATACTGTATCGTTGACTTACAATCTTATAAGACATGGTATGATATTTTCTCCTAGTATTAGAAACTTTAAACAGTATATTTCCATTTTCCATTGACTTTTTATTACTTCTTCCTTGTCTTTTACACACACACATACACACACACACACACACACACACACATACACGCACACAATTACATATGAAAAAATATGTATATAACCTGATGTAAGATTGATATTGTTTTGTAGAAATCTTCAATGACCTTTTTTTTTTCCATAGAGAAGGGTCTACAGGGTTTTCAGGGTCTCACTACTAGATTGGACTCATAGTGATCTGCCTTTTTACAGTCTCCCAAGAGCTGGGATTACAGACGTGCACCACCACACCTAGTCTCAATTGCCATTTCAGCATGCCCCAGGGGTGGGGCTGACACCAAAGGCCCAGATCAATGACCTTTTAAATGGGTTCATCTAATATATTTTACATAGTCCTACATAACTACCATTTTGAGAGCTCTTTATTCTTTCTCGAGGACCAAACAGGAACTTCTCTTGCCTTCTGGATTACGCTATTTGTTATTTTCTATATGCTACATTTGGAGATATTAGAATATTTTGCCGGGGAGATGGCTCAGTGGAATAAGCGCTTCCCTGGCAAGCGCAAGGGCCTGAGTTCAATCCCCGGTTCCACAAAAAAAAAAAAAAAAAA
>NW_004526663.1:1201-5696 GCF_000260255.1 Octodon degus
TTGCCTACACCTTTCTACTTTAAGAATTCTAATTTAGTACATATAAGTTTCTTGATTTTGGCACAGAGTGAACTATATTATACGACTGATCTGTAAATTCTTTCTCCTTCATTTTTATTTTGGACAATTTTTATTATTATATTCATTTAAGTTTGTAAATAATTTATCTATATATGCAATCCATTATTAATTTCATGCTATGTATTCATTTCAGAAATATTTCTCAAAAAAAAGAAATACTTTCCTAAAATTCATCCTGTATACATCTTATATCTTTCACATTTCACTATTTGTCTACAATTTTTAATATGCCTGTAATTATTGATTTTCAAGAAAGTTAATGAGGGAAAAAAAAATCGAAGATGTCACCCATGCCTCACTTTGCCAAGGTTTCCCCAGCTTTGTTGTTTCTAAATAGCACACTGAATCTGCCAAGATGGCACGTGACTGTGATCCCAGCACTCCAGGCAGTGGGGATCTCAAGGAAGACATCAACTAGACCAATTCTGTAACTTAAGGAGATGCTTAATATGTCTGAAAAAATACGGTCTGAGGATATCCCTGTAGTTCATTGTGAAAAAAGGGTACAAGCTAGTCATGCAAAAGTAAGAAACTAACAGATAGATAGTTGATAGATAAAAAGGTTCCTAGATACTTAGATAAAAATCATAAAATGAGTAGTCACTACTTTATGTAGTATGAGGAAAAACATGGACTGAGGTGAAGGGGGAACTGGAGGGGGTTCTGGTCATGGAGCCTTAATACCCGAACTCACTCCCTTGACAACCCTCTCCAAACAGAACTTGGAAACATGCTGAGGGCGTCACAATGCAGTAACAGCAAGTCCTAAGCTTACTTAGCCAGAGACGTCAGCAGTGATCATGCTGAACCGCTTCTCTACTTCCTGAGTCCACAGATTCAGGACCCCAGACAGGGGAAAGTCTGTGTCAAAGGCTGAGGAGAAGGTTGATTCCATCCAGACTCCACAGGCCACTATGCGGGAGCTCCTCAACTATCACAGATACCCTAGGGAAAGTGCCCAGAGGACTGACCATGACTAATGGAAAAAACCAAGGCCCCATTATAAAATCTACTCATGCCCAAATACCTACAGCACCAGAAAGGTAAATATCCCAGGGCAAGTCTCGGCAGGCCCAGAGATATCCAGCAGCTCTGGACAGGACTCCCCAGAACTGGACACAAAAATCCTGGGGAGCCAGAGGAGTCCAGCGTGGGAAAGCAAAGTCACAGCCACCAGGCTCTTAGACACACTGAGGAGCCTACTGTCCATCTGTAGTGACCCAGTCACCAGTGAAAAGCACTACACAGGGAGCTACACTAAGATCCAGCCCAAGCTAGTATCCACCCTCCCTGACCCGGCCACCTATGGAAAGCACTTCACAGGGAGCTGAACAGAGCTCCGGCCTGTGAGGTCAGAGCAGGTAGTCAGAGCACAATCGCTCCTGGAGCTCTTCATGCCAGTTTACCTGGACAACAAATCCCACTACAGTCTCTCCCTCCTGAGCACCCCCAGAACCAACAGCTCAAGCCTGCAGGCCCTGAGCATGGGCACAGGCATCACCCCACCACCTTCAGGGATGTCCATCTACTTTGTGGGCCTCAGCAATGAACTTAAGAGATCTGTGCTGTTTGGACGATAAGGAGCTTTACACTGAAACATGAGTCGAGGATGAAGGGGACCCACACACTCTGTCACCTAAGTTGGAATTAGAAGAAGCCTTTTGGCTGTCTAAACAAGAGGAGAAATACGAGCTCTCACCCCACGAATTGCCTCCTGCAGCAGAACAGCCTAGGGTGCCTTGTCTAGAAGACCCATCTGCCCACTGCAGAGCTGCAGGCCTCTGGAGAAAGTTTTATTGCGCCAATGGCCACATGTTTCAGGCCAAACGTTTCTGCAGGCACACTCTCTGTGCTGTCAGCACAGAGTATGCAGCAGGATCAGGATGCCTGGTGTACAAGTGCATCCACTGTAAGATCTTGGTGCACAAGATGTGCCACACACTGGTCACAGCTGAACGTGGGCAGCATTCCTCACCATCAGACCCTGTGACACTGATGAATCAACCACCCATGACTTCAGACCCCACACAGACCCTAAGCCTGTCTCATTCTCCAAGTCACTACAGCTGGGAACAATTTGCTGAAGATGAGGAAAAGAACACCAGGGCACATGGCCAAGCTCCATCTAGGCTGGGTCCCCAGGACTTTAATTTCCTCTGGGTGATAGGGAAAAGAAGCTTTTTGAAAGTGTTCTTGGTTCAACTGAAAAACACAGATCGAAAGTTCACAATGGGGTGAAAAAAAACTGCCAACTATCATCGGGAAAAGATGGAGCACAGTGTGTTACAGCAGGTTTCAAGTCATCCTTTCCTTGTTGGGCTGCATTCTTTCTTTCACACGGAATGCAGAGTGCTTTTTGTTTTAGATTATGCAAGTGGAGGAGACCTGATGTTGCACACGCAGTCCCGAAGAATACTTCCTGAGCCACATGGCAGGTTTTACACTGCAGAGATCAGCTTAGCCCTCAACTACCCTCACCAGCAAGGGGTCCTTGTAGAAACCTGAAATTGGACAATGTATTACTTGATTCCAAAGGCCACATCAAACTCACTGACTGCTGAATCTGTAAGGAAGGACTTGTGCTGAAAGAGGTAACAGGTGCATTTTGTGGCACACTTAATTACCTGGCTCCAGAAATTGTCAGAGCAGAAGATATGATTTCAGTGTAGACTGGTGGAGTCTTGGAGTGATCCTGTACGAGATGATGGCAGGAAAGTTTCCCTTTCCTATTGAGAACCCTGATATCCCTGATGCACCATCAATCAATCATCTCCTTCTGCTTACTTTGGAAGCACTATTCTCATACCACCTTATCTGTCTGTAAAAGCTGCAAGTGTCCTTCAGGCTTTTCTGAAGAAGGACCCAGAGGAGAGACTGGGTTGTAATGGTGACATGGGGTTTGGGGACATTCAGCACCACCCATTCTTTCAGAATGTGGACTTGGGACCTGATGGAGCAAAAGCACGTGGTACTGCCCTTTAAGCCAAATATTTCTGGAGAATTCAGGGTGGAAAATTTTGTTCCACACTTTACTAAGGAACCTGTCTGGCTCACTGCAGAAGACAAAGGCAGCATGACAACGATTGAAGATCATGAATTTGAAGGTTTTGAGTCCATCAGTCCTCTTTTGAGTTACGAAGAACAACAGGTCTGATCCTCAATTTCCCTCCGTGCACTCTGCTTATGTTGCCACTGCATGGGCCAAAGGACTTGTTACCAGCCTGGACTCAATTAACTACTTCAGATTTGTCTAGAAGCTATTTAATTTGTTTCTTTTTTTTTGTACTTATATTTAGGTGTCACATTTGATTCTTATAGTCTATCATGGAGAGTACTGAATTTCTTCATGCTGAGAGACTTGCTGTTTATGATTTAATTTAAGTATGAAGCACTTGCTTGTTATCCTGCCTTGTAAACACATTCCATTTGTTCAGTGGTTTCAGAATGTGTATGATTTTTCTTGTTATTTTAGTTATCAGAAAATAATTTGCCTTTTAAGTAGAATGTCCTAACTATGCTTGTTTCCCTCCAAACCATATTTATTACCTGTTCTTTCAGCACCCAGCTTATGTAGACTTCAGGGAAATCCAAAACTTCACAATTTTGAACACACCTGCAGAACACACATCGGCCCTACTTCTACCCCCTTAGTTAAATTTCTTTAGTTAACTTGAGAAATACATAGAGGAATCTTTTCGGTACAGAGTTCTTCAAATATGTTTAGTCAACTTAGTGGTTAGCAGTTTCTGAATGAGCTGTCAGATACAGCATTCTTGTTTTAGTACTGGTTTTTATGCCAAGGCCATTAAAATAACCATCATCATCTAAGTAAGTTACTATGGCACAATCTTAGAACAATTGAAGTTTAGGTCAGATATAGAGTATTCAGTTGAGGATGAATTTAAAATTTGTTAGCATTTAAGAAAATATGTTTTTAATCTTTCATAGGGGCCCTATTTAATTAGAAATATAACTTTCCCAAAGCTTATATTCATATATTACCATTTATTCTAATAGTTAAGTTTGAAAGTAATGAACATATCAAAGAAAAATGTGTTTGTTTATTTTTCTGTTGTCCTTTTTTTTTAGGAAAATGTTTAAGAGAAGTTTTGTTGTTGTTGTTGTTGTTTGGTGGAACCGGGGATTGAACTCAGGCCCTTGAGCTTGCCAGGTAAATGCTTATTCTCCTGAGGATATATCCAGGGAGATATCCCTGGCTAGGAAAATGTTTAGATAGAGTCTCATGTTCATTTGCCAGGCATGCATTTTTCTCTTAATGCCTGAAACTTGTTTTAAAATGAAAAGCAATATGCACAGCATAAACCTAGAGGATTCTGCCATGTCAAAAACATGTTTGTAGTCCAAGTTTTCTCAGGAGTCTCCATACTGATTTCCATAACGGTTGCACCAGTCT
>NW_004526664.1:0-5690 GCF_000260255.1 Octodon degus
AAAAAAAAAAAAGAAAAAAGAAAGAAGGGCTTTTAGTTCTCATGACTTGCTAGATCTTTACATTACCTTCTCAAAAAAAATCTTTAAAATCATGAAATAAAAAAGATTGTCTTCAGCAATATTTTCTTTAAATCACCCTTTCTCCTGTGTTGATCATCTTCCTCCTGGGCTAGCCCACACAAGTCCTTCTGTGTCACCTTCTTAATTCCCCAGGGAGTTCCTATTCTCCAATATGAGTCTTTTGTTACTTCATTTGTGTGTCTTAAAGGAAATTTCAAAGTGCAGTCTGTCCTAATTCCTCTCATACTGATGACACAAGGTAGTAGGCAGCATAATTTTTTTGTAAGTATCTAGTTAATATTTGAATTACTGTGCTATTCTCAGTGACATGGACTTGTGGTAAGCCATAGCCATCTGCAGCAGATACAATTGGTCCCCAGCCGGTACCCTCTACAGTTTCATTGCACAGCAGCCTGACCTCTGATGGCAGTTACTCTATGTCTCGCTTTTTATGACCACAGCGGCAACTCGGTCTACTCAGGCAGCACTCCAGATAACTCGGGGCCTCTGAATTGAATGCAGGAGTTAGGATTTAAACAGCCCAGTTCTCTTGTCTCTTCAGTGGGTAACTCAGTTCCAGTCTAAGACATGCATTCTAAAATGTTTTCTGCAGACCCCAAGATGGTTACAATACAGCTGCCCCTTCTAGTAACACATTGGATGGGTCACGTTTTGTGCCTGTCTTCCCTTCCCTCTTTCATTTTTGTATTCTCTTACTCATATTTCCTGTGATGAACTCTGAGATAAACTACTTACACTGGAATATCTCAGGACTCGCTGCTGGGAAATCCTAAACAAGGTGATTATGCAATCCAGTTGCAGAGTGGACAGTAACCTTTTCATTGACTGTCTTAGAACTTGGAGGTGCTGGGACCAAGCAAATACCTCCTTGGAAGTAATCTATATGTTCACGCTAGGCTGTCTGATAATGTTGTAATAATAACTGGGTACCACAATTTAGATCCAAAATATGTTCATGATATTTCCCTTTTGACTGCCAAGTAGAAGATGTAATGATTCTAGGCTGATACATCCTCAGGAAGAGTCTAGCTGTTGAACCTTCCAGTGACATGTGGTTCAGTGATTTTTCTTTCATATATAGTCTGGCTGCTAACATGTGTTGGAATTTCTCATGCCAAACAGCTTGAGAAAACCTGGGGTTCCTGGGCTAAGTCTGTGCTCATGAAAGCTAGAAAGAACTGTTACATTATAGGAAAGAACCCCAAACTGACAGAAGATTAGGTTAGGAAGCCTGAAGGTGGGTTTTCATTCCTATGCACAAAGTTAATCTGTGTACTATGGATCAAAATCCTGTTGTTTTAATTGTAACTATTTTCAGTTTTACCTTGTTTACAATCCGCCAACGCATTATGTGCCCATAGTGTCAATGTGTTAGAAGCATAATCTGACTGTAATTAATCGTGTGACATTCTCTGAGAGTCAATCCTCCAAGGATATCAGCATTTCACACCAGGATACATTGCAGAATACCTTGCTATTCTTCCTTGGGTGCAAACACCAGAAAGGATGAGAGATCTAAGATTCCCTGTAATCACATACTGCACCTTACCTAACAGGCCAAAGATGAAAATAAGGGGAGGAGCACATTGCGCTGTTACACAAGGGAAACTAGGGACTTACCTCAAGTGTTTGTCAAAGTGTTGTTGCTCTTTGTTTGCCCTTTAAATTTTTTTTTTTTTTTTTTTTTTAATGTATTTGGTACAGGGTCTACAGAGTCTCACTACAAAGATTGGACTCATAATGATCCTCCTGTTTTCAGCCTCCCAAGTGCTGGGATTACAGAAGGGTGTCACCATGGCCAGTCTCAATCACAGGCTCAGCACTCCCTGGGGCGGGGCCGGCTCAGCATGCGGTTCAGGGCATCAGGCTCTTTAGTCCCTGAGCTATCTGGCTGGCCCTGTTTTCCTTTTTAAAATGCAAAGGATGAACAGCAAATAATTTTCCTTTGGTGGATTTAGGATCAGAATAAACAAGCTGGGGACGCCAGCTTCTTCTAAAGAAGCTGCATAGTGGAATGGCCGGCCAGTCTCAGGTCCGGATTTTAGCCCCTGCATAATGCTATGGCAATTACTGAGCTGTTCTGCAATCTGCAGCTGCACTTACTGCAAAAGTCAGTTTACTTCTCATGCATGTCTAGATCCAGAAAACACTGAGTAGGAATCGGCTCTGAATCATTGCTTACTCCAGTATCTGGGACAGGCTACAGTGACAAAATAATTCTGAATTAAAAAAGAGACAAACGGTGGTCTGAATTTAATTCATCTGCACCTGAGAAGTGAGGAGAAAGGGCACGTTTAGATTTCACTCAGTTATTCAAAACATTTTTAGTGTGTCGAGCAGTTCTGTAGATGCTGAAAGTACTGCATGGATCTTGCATTGTGGCGGAGACAGTAAGACAGGAGGAAGTACACTTCACAGAGCGCTGGGTAGTGACCCGTGCTAAAGAGAAAAACAGCACAGAAATGGGGCAGGAGGGGAGCTCATGGCGCGGGCTTCTTAGGACAGCCAATAGGGCCGGGAGTTGTGTACTGGAAGGAGCGAGTGTCCTCAGAGAAATACAGAGGTAAAGTTTATTTTATTTTTAAAAAGTCAAAAATCCAGAGTGGAGAAAATCCAGCCAGCGTTGAGTCGGGTGGGGCAAATCGTGTTTTAGGAGGAAACAGGGGAGCAAAAGTACAGCGCACATTTCCATTTTATGTGAAAAAAAAAACATTCTTTTTTTCCCACCATTTGGAAAAAACCACAAAGATTGTGCTATTATGACAAAAATGCCTCTCCAGAGAAATCCTCACCTGCCCTCGCGCGAGGGGAAGAGCCAGGATTCCGCTCACTCTGCCTTCCAGTTGGCCCGGGGACGGCTCGAGGTCTGCGCCCATTGGTCCGCGCGCCTGTCTGCAAAGAGCGGCCATCTTGGGGCACGCCCCCGCCGCGGGGCCGTCTGGGAAGTGTAGTTTCGGTCCGCTCCATCCCGCGGGGGCCCTCCTTGTCCTCAGGTCCCTGGGGCGGCACCCCTTGCGGCTCTCGCCCCCTCCCTACTACCTTCCCTGCTAGCTGTCTGCACCTTGGGAGGTAGGGGCGGAGGGCAAGTTCCTGAGGTGTCCCCCGACGTCGGGGTCGTAACCCCTGCGGCACCCCGAGACTTGGGGTCTGTACCTCAACCCCAGCGGAGGAGCCACGCAGCGCGCGTGCGAGGCACAGTTTGGGGTGAGCGTCACGTCTGGTGCGAAGCAAAATCAAGTCCGGAGCCTCGGGGCCCGCGGCAGCGCTCCGCGGCTTCCCTTCCTCCCGTCTCAGGCACGCTTGTGCCGCGCGGGTTTCGGGCACACGCGTGTGCGGGGACGGAGCCGGGCCGGCCTGAGGGCCTGGCAGCGGCCCCGGGTGTGCGGAGTCCGCCGGCCCCGCCCCGCCCGCGTACCGCGCCGCCCGCTGCCCGCCACCAAAGGCCACGTTCGGAGAGCTTGGCGTTGGCAGACTAGCTGCATTTTTACCCTGGGCCTCTTAGAAATATGGCGGGGAGCCTGTGGTGGTTTTAGAAAGGCTCTGCCCCTCCTCCTGGGACACCGCTAACGCCAGTGGTTGAATCTGGGTGAAGCCAAGAAGGGCCCTTTCGGCGCCATCTTTCAGCCCGCGGCCAGGGCCGCAGAGGCCTGTGGGAGTGAGAGTCCGGTCTCCTTGTGTCCCAGGGTCTGGTACTTCACCTCCCGGCATGCCCTTTGACACGGCGAGATGTCTCTTGGGAGTTGAAGTCTCATCGTGGTGGGCTTGATCCAGCCTCCCCTTCCTCGGAACTACAACTCCCTTGTGTCCCTGCGTGTTTTACTGTTTTCGTGTCCACCTGTTTTGAGGTGGAACTAGAGACAAATGTTTAATATTTTTTTTTGTTTTTGAAATGTTTAGTGCGGTGGCTATTGATTGCATATGGAGTTCTAAGCATTAAATATGAAGTTGCATAACATGTTCCAAATATTAGGCACCGTGCATACTTTAAAAACAACACTCCATTTTCAGAGCATATTCACGTGATATTGTATCTTCCACTTGTAGGTGAAACAAAGCTGGGGAAGATGATTTAGCCATGGCTACACAGTTAGTATGTTTTAGAAAACATGTAAATCATATGTAAAACACATGCAATACACATATGTCCAAGTAAGTAGATTTTTAATATTAGTCATTTATGTTTAGTCTTTTAAAAAGATGCATGAAAATCATAACCATTTCCCCCCCTATCCTTTTGCTTTTGTCTACTCACTTTGTAGTCCAGGCTGGCCAAAAATTTCAGTGATCCTCCTGCCACAGCCTCCTGAGTTCTGGAATCACAGGCATGCTCCACCACACCCCGCAGATATTCAGTTTGCAGATTAAAAAACAAAAGCTAGGGAAGTTAAGCAGTATGTACCCTCTCTGCTTGACAGTGTCTGCTTAGAAAAAGACCCTTCTTTGTAGAGCTGAGAGGGAGCCATCCTTTCTGGCTACAGAATTGGAGCTGTCACTCTTGTATCACATTGCTTCTTTAGTTAGACACTACAAATTAGAGCTGCAAGAATTCGTTTAAGATCACTTACGTTTAAAGCAAAGATCTTGGTGCAGTCGTGGCATATAGTAATGTTTCTACAAATGTTAGCTATATATCGTTTTACAGTATCTTTAGAGATGAAGAAACTAGCTTACATGGAATGCAGTTTGTGCAAGGTCATGCAGTTGTGTCAGAGAGGAAACTAAACCCAAGAATCTTCTATCCAAAATCCAATTTAGTATACCCAATATCCTTAGTCTACAAATAGTCAACTACCAGGACTAGATGTGCAGTTTTACCTCTAACTTGTTTATTCTACGCCACAGTCTCTTTCTTTATTGTATTTCATTGAGCCAACCAATGCCTTCTGAGTGTCTCTATGTGCTTGTGTCCTTTCAGGTGCCAACTCCACAAAGATAAAAAGTGTCTTGAGCAGCACAGAGCCTTCCTGGCAACTGCAAGGTCCTGAGTTCAATTTCCAGTAGCTCCCCAAGTAAACTAGCTGCTGGGGGAACCTTATAAGTCATCGACTCTCTTGTTTTATAAATGAGGGGAATGAGTCCATAATCTTCCTCTCATGTATCAAAGCCATGCCCTTATATCCTGTCTCTGCCAGTAGAGAGGTTTCTGGAGCCTTCATAGAATCGTATGTGACCTCTAGTTGCATCCATTTACCGAAAAAGCCTCAAATTTATCCTTTTTATAGCTGAGTAATACTTCATTGTGTAGAAATAAACCAAACCTGCAAGTCTGTGTAAGAACCTGAAAGAGGGCCAGGGAGATAGCTTAGCAACATAAGCACCTGCCTGGCAAGCACAAGGTTTTGAGTTCAATGGCCAGTAAAAAGAAAAAAAATGGAAAGAAAGAAAGAAAGAAAGAAAGAATGAATGAACCTGAAAGGTACAATAGGTACTGTGAAAGGGAATAAAGCTGTTCAAAAGGAGGAATTGCCGAGATGAGGAGGACAGGAGAGGGAGGGAGGTGTTGAAGAGCTAGATCTATGAATGTATGCAGGATGGCTTGGATAATTGTCCTGTGGATTATGGCTGGTCTATAGGAAGGAGCACTTAAGGCCTATGAATGTATGCAGGAT
>NW_004526665.1:0-1932 GCF_000260255.1 Octodon degus
TAACTGCGTCTGGCTTGGGTCTGGCTGCTGTGCTCAGCTCCTTCCCGCTGCTGCCCTTGAGGGTGAACCTGTTGTGCCCCTGTAGCAAGATGTTCTGCTCCTGGACTAGCTGGTTGGATCTATCCTCTACACTCTCTGCAGGGATTGCAGCTGCAGGATTACACCCCAGGCGTGTATGCTAGGCCTGAGCCATGGTGTTACGTTGAGCTGTAGGGGACTCAGGTCAACAATTTCTGACATTGCCAGTTAAGCAGAAGACCCAATGGTATTATGGGCTACTGGACTCTTTTAAAATATTTTGCTGAGTTTACACACCTATAATATTCAAATAATGGAACTTAACCGAAAAGGGGGATACAGATGAATGTCCATTTTGTTTCTGTGTATTTAAAGTGTTTAGGATACATGTATATTTACATTCTCTTAATGAATAGAGTGGTTTGTTCTAATGGTGTTAGTATATTATGTCCGCATCCTGTACAGCAATTAACCGCTAGGAAGAAGGTATACAATGTGTTAATTATTGTAACTGTCCTACCAATTTGATTTGAAACTGTCTCATTGCTATTTGTTTATCAATAAAATTATGGGAAAAATAAATAAGTAAATAAATATACGAAAAAATGCTCCACATTACTAGCCATCCATGAAATTCAAATTAAAACAACATTGAGATATCATCTCACCGCAGAAGGAATGGCTATCATAAAGAAATCAACAAACAACAAATGTTGGAGAAGTTGTGGGGGAAAAGGAACCCTTCTCCACTGCTGATGGGAATGGAGACTGGTGCAACCTTTATGGAAATCAGTGTGGAGACTCCTTAGAAATCTAGGACTGGAAATTCCACTTAAACCAGCTGTTCCTCTACTGGGAATTTTGCTACAGGACCTGAAAACATTATACCATAGAGATACATGTGTGCCTGTATTTATAGCAGCACAATTTGTGATCGCCAAATCTTGGAAACAACCAAGATGCCCATCACCTGAGGAATGGATGAAAAAGTTGTGGTATTTTTATACAATGGAGTATTACTCAGCTATAAAGAATGATAAACTGGAAGCATTTATATTTAAGTGGATGCTACTTGGAGATATACTCATAAGTGAAATTAATCAGACACACATGTGTAAATATCATATAGCTTCTCTAGCATGAGAATTCAAAAGAAGAAATACAAATAGAATGTTATAATACAATTAAAAGGAAAGCAAAAACTTGAGGACTAGACAATGAAGAGAGCAAGGAGAAGAGCTAGGAAACATGACAGAGGCAAGCCTACAGTTATATACAAGATGGGTAAGGTAATGATCCTGAGAATCTTGAGACGATTTTTGAATCTAGCAGTTAATTGGAATAATTCTCACTCTGACTAACTCTATATGCTGACACTTGTGAACTAAGCAACTGCACTGAAGATGGCAATTTGTAATAGTAGGTTCATACTTGGGGTGTCTGTCATTCTGGTCTTCTGAATATGTGCTGCCTCTCATGACATGCCAGTTGCTGCCATGCTGTCTCTTGGGTAGGTGATTGTTTAGAAAGGAAGGGGGTGGTGAATGAAGGCAGGAGACAGGAAAAGGAGTGTTGTGGGACTGTCCTGCAACAAGGTTGTATATGGTTAAATTTCTGGACTTAAGTGTAAGCATATATAATTGCTTATTCCTATTTTTTAAATATATTTTAATTTTAAAAAAATTTTGTCATATCCTGTAGGGACTTAAAGATTAATATATCAATACTTGATGAAATATACCTGTTCCATGTTATGCCTAAAATGTTTGATATTCAGACAGATAGTAAGGTTAAGCTCAACAGCCTAGGTTATATGGTAATAACAATAAGCTTCTCTTCTGAAGTGTTAACAACCTAAGTTTGCTGACCAAAAATTAGATAAAAAAGAGTGCCACAAGGAAAGTCAAGTTTTTG
>NW_004526665.1:2489-3458 GCF_000260255.1 Octodon degus
ATTCAAAGAATAGAGGCATTTGTTCTAATAGTGTTTGTAAATTTGATATCATGTCTGCATCTTGTACAATAAGTAACCACCAGGAAGGCAGTATGCAATGTGTTAATTATTGGAACTGTCTTACAAATTCGATTTGAAACTGTCTCAATGCTATTTTTTCTCAATAATTTATGGGAAAAAAACAAAGTTGTTTTGATAACCTTTTATTAAATCCATTGAGAATTAATAAGAGTGACACTATCCAATACTGGCAAGGCAGTATGGAAACCTGAAGTTAGAAAGCTTTCATTCTGAGGTAATGAGGGACTAATGAGAAGATGGCAACAATTGTAGCCATTATTTTCACCGGAATTCTTAACTTCTAACATTGAAGTTATGCCACAGATTTCTTTTAGGACCTTAGATAAAAGCAGCTGTGCATTGTCTTTTCTTTTTTGCTGCAGCTTTTTTGTTTGCTTCTTTTTTGTTCCTGTTTTTGTTTTTGAGACAGGGTCTTGCTATGTAGTTCAGGTTCTTCAGGGTACAACATGTAGCACAGGCTGGCCTCAAATTCAGTGTTCCTCCTGCATCAGCCTCCCAAGTGCTGGTATAACAGGTGCATGCCACTATGTCTGAAGTCATGGAAGATTATTTGACCCAATTTTCTATGATAATACTTAAATCTTGTGGCTAGACTCTTTTTATGCTATCCTGCTTACCTTCCTGGGAATTCATTGCCTGTCCTTTTCCACTCCTGGCCTCCAGCCCTGCTGACCCCTCCACCTCCCTCCGTAGAGACAAAGGGTATGCTGGCCAAGCTCATGCATCCATCAGAGAGCTCAATTTTAGACTTTCTGTCAAAAGCAGAATACAAAATTTTCTTTAGAACACTTTCCTGCTCTTAATCAAAGTCTATTTGCACAATTTTACCAGCAAAGTATAAGGCATCGGCTCTGGGTGGAGAAAAAAAAAAGAAAAAGAAAGACAAAA
>NW_004526665.1:4668-5615 GCF_000260255.1 Octodon degus
TCACACACACACACACACACACACACACACACACACACACACACAAATATACCAGGAAAGAAGAAATACAAGTATTTCTAATCACAAATAGTAGAGTTGTTTTATACCTAAAAAAAATCAAGAGTAAAATAAAGAACTACTACACACTTCCAATTCAGTATGAAAGACATAAAATGAATGTATAAGATACATTCCTTTAATTATGCAAATAATGTCAATTAAAATTAAAATGGTAAAAAAGGTTCCCATGTTAAAAAGCAACAAAGAAGATTTTGTAGCTGTGGTGAATATGCAATAATGCATAAAGCCTGTACATGGACTTTTTTCACATACTTAAATGCTTATTGCTTAAACTCATTGATCATTCCTAGCATCACTATAAGAGAAAACAATCCTGCATACATCTCCTAGTATAATATAATATGAAGTACATAGCATCAACTATGAAGTATCCTTACAAAAATGTTCAGTGTGAATCTTATCAGGCAATGATAAATGCAGAGAGTAGAGGAGCAATTAAATGACATCACACAGCAAACACTAGGAAAGTGATGGCAAACTTTCTGAGCTTTCAGTGATACAAACAGGGCATTGCAGCACGCATAGCATAGGTTTGCCATAGGCTTGCCACCACAGGTCTAGGACATGTGACATTACAAGATCACTGGCATAAAAAATCCTCAAAAAATCAAAAACAACAAATGGAAAGGAATACTGCTATAGATCAAAAGAAGATAAGTAGATTTAATAATCAAACACAGTGGGTAGACTTTGCCTGGATTCTGCTTTAAATCAATCAAATGCACAAACAGGATCCTTTAGTCAACTGGGGACTTTGAATATCGACTTCGTAATATATGAGAATGAGAGAGTATTTGGCAATTTGTAAGTGTGGTAAAAGGCTTTGGGTTAATATAGAAAAAAGTCTACATTTTTAAAGGAAAGTC
>NW_004526666.1:0-982 GCF_000260255.1 Octodon degus
GGTGTAATTACCACAGACCCAGGGGAAATTCAGAAGATTATCAATAGCTACTTGGAGAATCTTTACTCTCACAGAATAGAAGACACTGAAGAAATGGACAGATTCCTAGAAAGGTACAAATTACCACAACTGAATCGACAAGATATAACGACTCTCAATAGCCCAATAACAGCCAGTGAAATATGAGATGTAATAAAAACCTACCGACAAAGAAAAGTCCAGGTCTGGGTGGATTCACACCTGAATTCTACAAGAAATTTACAGAAGATGTAGTCCCTATACTCCTCAAACGCTTCCATGAATTTGAAAAGAAAGCAATCCTCTCAAAATCATTCCTGGAGGCAAGTATTATACTGATACCAAAACCAAGGAAAGATGCAACTAAGAAAGAGAACTGCAGGCCGATCTCCCTTATGAACATAGATGCCAAAATACTCAAGAAAAACCTAACAAATAGAATATAGCAAGTCATCAAGAAGATCATACACCATGACCAGGTAGGATTCATCCCAGGGATGCAAGGATGGTTCAATATTCGAAAATCTATAATGTAATACTCTATATCAATAGAGAGAAAACTAAAAACCACATGATCTTCTGCATTGGTGCAGAAAAGACTTTTGACAAAGTCCAACACTCATTCATGTTCAAAATCCTACAGAAAATTGGAATAGATGGCCTCTCCTTCAATCTGGTAAAAGCTGTTTATGAAAACCCAATGGCTAACATAAGTCTAAGTGGAGAAAAACTGAAATCTTTTACTCTTACATCTGGTACAAGACAAGAATGTCCTCTATCACCACTCCTATTCAATATACTTCTGGAATCATTAGCTAGAGCCATTAGACAAGAGAAAGAAATAAAAGGAATAAGAATAGGTAAAGAAGAAGTTAAATTATCATTATTTGCAGATGACATGATACTTTACTTGGAAGATCAAAAAACTCCACGAAGAAACTACTAGAATTAATACAGAAATTCA
>NW_004526666.1:1822-5725 GCF_000260255.1 Octodon degus
GTAATGTTGAAAAAATGAAAAGCCAAGCCACAGATTAGGATAAAATGTTAGTAAAAGACATATTTCATAAAAGCTATACACCATTACTCAACATATTCAAAGGAAGGCAGGTGAGGTGGTGCACACCCATAGTCCAACACTCTAGAGGCTGAGGCAGGAAAATCACTGTGAGTTCAAGACCAGCCTGGGCTGTATAAGTCAGTTCAAATATATCCTGAACTACATAGTGAGACCCTGTCTCTCACACAAACACACGTGCACACACACAGACACACACACACAGACAGGATACAAAGAAATCTTAAAATTCAATAATAAGAAACTAACAAGTGGAACATGATGCATGTTGAAGTCCTTAGAAGACATCTAACTGAATAAAACATGCAGATGAGAAATAAGCATAGGAAAGATACTGCATATCATATGTATCATATAAATGCAAATTAAAACAATGATCTACCAATTCGTGCCTAGTAAAATTGCCAAAATCCAGAACAGTGACAATACCAAATTCTGGCAAGAAAGTGGGGCAACAGGAACTCTCATTCATTGATGATAGTAATGTAAAATAGTACAGGCATTTAAAAGGTAGTTCGTTGTTTCTTACAACACTAAACCTGCTCTCAGTGTAGTTCAGCAATTATAGTCCTTGGCATTTACCAAAATTAATTAAAAATGTATACCAACACAAAACCTGCTCTTTTATTTCACTTAAATAACATCCTCTAGATTCTTTTCCTTTGCCTTCCAAGATTTGGATTTACAACAAAATTGTTTATAGCAGCTTTAACCTAATTGCCAAAACCTGGAAGAAAACAAGATGCTGTTCAGTAGGTGAATGGCTAAGCAAACTATGGCACATCAAGACAATGAAGGATTACCCATAATGAAAACGAAATGGGATGCCAAACCATGGAAAGGAGTAGAGGAAACAAGAGCATATTCTTAAGTGAAAGTAGCCAGTCTAAAAATCTGTAGGCTATATGATTCCAATTATATGATACTGTGGAGATGGAAGACAAAAGGACCAGTGGTTTTCAGGAGTTGGGGGTAGGAAAGGATGGATAGGTGGAGGACAGTGCATTTTAGGGCAATGAGACTATTCTATATAGTACTATAAATTTACATATGCTTTATAATATAATTTCAAAAACTTTTGGAAAGTACAGCACAAGGAGGGAAACCTGTTGTAAACTATAGACTTTAGAAAGTAAAAGAATCTAGAGGATGGTATAGTAAGTGAAATAAATTAGGCATAGAATGAAAATTATTGTATGATCTCACTTGTGTAGTTTAAGAAGTTGAACAAACAGATGCAGACAGTGAAAAGAGCATTACCACAGCTGAGAGGAAGGGGACAAAAGTGAATTGCTCGAGTCTGGGGAGGGGGTTCAGATTCAAGGACAGAAGAGTAATAAACATTGAGATGTACTTCCCAGCAGGATGACAGTCAATAGCAACAGACTTTGTATTTCAAAATAACTGGGGGAGAAATTTCACCTGCTGCGCCCCAAGAAGAATAAGTACAAAAATGTGTTAATTAGCTTGATGTTTTGAAAATACAAACATTATTTTATGTTTTTGAAAAATGCATGATGTCATGATTTCATCTACAGTACCATATGTAAGAGTACTACCATGAAAAATAATTTTTCTTCCACCAATTCACCTTGAAAAATCCTTGATCTTGCCTTATGAGCTTTATTCACTTTGCCAATAATTTAAGAATAGTTTATTGGGATAGAGTGTGAAGTTGTGTTGAATCTAAATACCAAATCAGAAAAAGTTGACTGAGTGGTAATAACAAGACTGCTGGTCTATCAATGTGGAATATCTTTTAATCGATTTATTTCTTTCATAGTTTTCCAGCTACAGATCTGCTATCTAAATCATCAGATTGAATCCCAATACTTCATATTTTAGTGGTATTCTGAATAGTGTTGATTTTTAACTGCAAATTTCAACTCTTAGTGGTAGTATGTGAAAAGTACCTTTTACGCAGCAGTCTTTATCCTAAAACTCTATTTTTTAAAATCTTTTATTTATCTTCATTTATTTTTTTATTTTTTTCACTTTAATGAGAAAAAATGATAAAGTAGCAATGAAATGGTTCCAAAACAGGTTAGTAGGACAGTTACAATAATTAATACATTGCTTATTGTTGTCTCTGTAGTAGTTATTCAGAGGACTAAATACAGACATATCTTGTCTAAAAAATGCTAGTACAAAGTTTTCTTCTCAACGAATGAAGAGAAAGTAGTTGTATATCTATCCTAACTATCTTGTATATACATTTTTTCCACAACAAAATGATCCTTTAGTTGTATCCCCCTTTTTTGTTTTGTTTAGTCAGAGATGGCTGTTCCATTAAAGTTAGAGAAGCTGTATTGTATTTGGAGAAGTCTTTAAAAGGAACTTTTCATGCTTGATCAGTCCAAATATTGTAGCTACTTGAATTCAGCAAAATAACCCAATATACTCCAATAGTCCACAGTTGTAGTGAGTTATCAGCACAATTGGCAATTGTCAGAAGTTGTTGACTTGAGTCTTTCACAGCTCAGCATATTAATATAGCTTTACTTTTTATACTTTGTGATTACACTTTTCTGCTGAACGGTTAAGACCAAGTTAAAGCAAAACTTATATGAGTAAAACTGTAACTTTTGCTAATTGACAAGGTCAGTCAAATCCCCTCAGGATTTACTCTGGAACAATGGACAGCACCTTGTGGATCTTTTGTCAGTGTTGGCCATCTGGATAAGTCATGGCCATTGCTTGACCAATTTGCTCTGTGAAAGCCTGAGAGAATTTTTTCTCTCTAGGTGACTCTTCTTAGGCACACTATACACTGTCGATCACTTTTCTCTGTGGCCCCATAATCCCCTTAATCAGAAAATTCAGGACACCACTTAGTTACAGGATATCACAACACAGGTTCTCTTATGTCCTGAGTCCTCACTGATCTTGAAGGGGTAGGGTATCTTCTTTTATTTGGTACAGGGTCTCACTACTCTGCTGGGACTCATAGTGATTCTCCCATCTCAGTCTCTCTAGCACTGGGATTACAGGTGTGCACCACCACTCGCAGTTTCAGTGTACAGCACAGTGCATCCGGGGTTCCAGTGCTGGCAGGGCATGCGGTACCTGAGATCGAACCTGGGTCCTTGCACTCACCAGGCAGGTATTTAGACCAGTGAGATCTTTCCCCAGTGATGCTATTCTTGTTTATTAAATCCAAGAATATTTTGACAGATTTATTAGACTTTCTACATGATCTCACATGAAAATAAGATAGTGTCATTTTCTTTCTAATGTACATACCTCTTCTTTCTCTTTCTCATTTTATTACTCTACTTGGGTTTGCAGTGTTGTGAGAGTAACAGTGGGGGGTGAGACCTAGTTTGCTTTCTTCTCAATCTCAGGGAAAAAGGGTCCTGGCTCTCAATGTAAAGAATGAAGTTAGCTGTTATTCACCAAACTGTAGCCCTTTATTTCCACTTCTGAGAAAGGGGCATGAGTAGATGTTGGGTTATGCAATGCACCTATTTTGCCTTACTATAGTAAGCAGATTTTCTTCTTTACTCCTTAATGCATATCTGCTTTCTAAATGTTAAACAGTCTTGCATATCTAGAATAAATCCCACTCCGTCCTGGTGAATAATTTGCTGCATGCTCAGTAGGAATCATTATGATACTATTTAACTGAACATTGCTGGGGTTGTATTGAATTGCACAATTTTATGGCTGTGCTGATGAGAGGTGTTAGTCTGTCCTTTGGCCTGCTCAAAGCTTCATTATCTAGTTGTATTATCACAGTTACATTGTTCTGAATAAATTAAACTAGAAAGTGCTCCCTTTGCTTCTATTTCCTAGAAGAGTTTATAAAGATTTAGTGCTATTATA
>NW_004526667.1:0-521 GCF_000260255.1 Octodon degus
CACACACACACACACACACACACGAAAAAACTCACCAGACTGAGTTCCTAATTTGTTTCTACAGTATGTAAACAGCAAATGACAACTGAGAAATATTCAGTGTTCAATGAAAAATTCAGTAAACCTGTACCTAAATTGTTCTTCATCTCATTAGCCAGTGTTATTCTTGGAAAGAATAACTCAAGAATGTACTTCAGTAAATGAGAAAACATGAATCAAAATTGATTCTCTAGGTCTGGCTATTCTGTACAATATGGCTAATAAGCATTTGGAATATGGCTAGTCTTAATTGAGAGGTAAGGGTAAAATACACAGTGTATTTTTTTAAAGTATATAAAATATCAGTAATATTTAAAAAAGAGTATGAACAATTTGGATATTGATAGATAATTAAGAGTATCTACCATAAGTGTACATTTTATAAGATATTGTAGGGGCTGGGGAGACGGCGCAGTGGAATAAGCGCTTCCCTGGCAAGCACAAGGGCCTGAGTTCAATCCACGGTACTGAAAAAAAAAAAA
>NW_004526667.1:2264-3329 GCF_000260255.1 Octodon degus
ACTTAAGCCACTGAGCTATCTCCCCAGCAGATATAAGCATGTAAAATTGGTCAAAAAAATAAAATTAAACATTAACTATTCCTTACAATAAACCAATAGAAATTAGTAATACAATTATCTTAGCTACTATATATATATCCCCCCTTCTTTTTTTATTTCTTTTCTCTTTGAGTATTTTTCCAGAAGAACTGAAAGCATTATACACAGCAATATATGTGTACCCGTGTTTATAGCAGACCAATTTGTCATAGCTAAATCCTGGAAGCAACCCAAATGCCCATCACCTGAGGAATGAATAAAAAAGTTGTGGTGTTTTTATACAATGGAGTATTACTCAAATATAAGAAAAATTTGAGACTTTTATAGGTAAATGGTTGCAACTAGAGACCACACTCATAAGTGAAATAAACCTGAATCGCATGTGTAAACATGGTACTGTCTCCCTAGTGTAAGAACCTGAAAGAGTAAATAAAATGTAAAAGATACGATAGATATCTTTTGTGGCTGATGAGACAGGGTCTCATTATGCAGTTCAGGCTGACTTTGAACTCAACTTATGTGGCCCAGGCTGGCATTGAACTCAAGGTATCCTCCTGCCTCAGCTTCCTGAATGCTGGAATTATAGCGTGTGCCACCACGCCCAATTCTTCTAATATTTTCATATTTTGCTTTGCTTATTTATATTTTCATGCCATCTGAAATTTATTTTCACCTTTGGTATACAATTAGAATCGAGCATTAAGCTGGGCATTGTGGTAGGCACCTGAGTCCCAGCACTCAGGCGCTAGAGAATTGCTGTAAGTTCAAGACCAGTCTGAGCTACATAGTGAACTCAAGGCCATCCTCTACTACACAGTGAGACTCTGTATCAAAAAGGAAAAAAAATGTAGTTGTATCTTCCTCACAGAAAAGCAACTGCTATTTAAAAGACAAGAGAGAATAGAGGGATTTGTTCTAATGGTGTTTGTAAATAGGATATCATGTCCACATCTTGTACAGCAATTAACCACTAGGAAGAATGTATGCGGGCTGGTGAGATGGCTCAGTGGTCTAAAGCACCTACTT
>NW_004526667.1:4759-5667 GCF_000260255.1 Octodon degus
AAAAAAAAAAAAAGAAAGAAAGAAATAATAAAAGAACACTGGTGTGGTGATCCCTTTGAGTCCCAGCCTAAGCATCTCAAGATGACAGGTGGAGCAAAACAAGTTAGGCAGGGGCTGGGGAGATAGCTCAGTAGAATAAGCGCTTGCCTGGCAAGCTCAAGGGCCTGAGTTCAATCCCCAGTTCTGCAAAAAATAAAATAACATAAAAAAAGTTAGGGAACCTGCTTGGAAAGTCTTATGCTATTTATACCTTCTGGGCTGATCTCCCAGTTCTGACCATTCTTGTTGGTCCAAAAGTGGCACCTTGCTGGCCGCTGTGGCTGCTTTCCTGGTCAGGAAACCCAAATACTCAGAGCCATTCTGGACCAAGTTTTAACAAAAGTGAACAAATGATTTCAGCAGATCCTGAGGCATAACTGCCCTAGTCAGGCTCCCAAATTCCCTCAGACCTTCTTTTGCATCCTAAGAAATAAGATCCTAAGGAGAAAAGGGGCCAAACCCCAGGAAAGAATATAGCATTAGCTCCACTCTCTGCAGCCAGGAAGCAGCAATTAGACAGGGAAAGCACTGAAGTTCATAAAGGGGCTGGAGACAGGACTTCTTCAAAGCCAGGCATGGTCCTGTACATCTGTAATCCTAGCACACTGGGAGCTGAGGAAAGAGGACTGTGAGTTCTGGTCCAACCTAGGCAACTTAGAGACTTAGCAAGACCTTGTCTCAAAAAAAAAAAAGAAAAAAAATTAATTAAACTTTTTAGAGGGGGCTGGTGAGATGGCTCAGTGGTCTAAAGCGCCTACTTAGAACAAGCTTAGCAAAGCACAGGGACTGCGGTTCAATCCTCCAGCACCACATGCCAGCCAGCCCCGCCCCCTGGTGGGCTGAGCTAGACACACACACACACACACACA
>NW_004526668.1:0-5636 GCF_000260255.1 Octodon degus
AAATGATACAGAATTTTGCTAAGCACAATGATAGGAGTTCAGCAAGTTGTTATACTGCATATATTATCTTCCAATTAGCTACTCATTAGCATAAGTAAGCTAGCAACATTGGTCAAGACAATTAAAAAGAAGAAAAACACGAAGCATTAACTATTAGAAGGGCCTTTCTCTTGATTCCTGGACACAGCAAGAAAGAACCTGGCCTCGGCCCGCAGGCCCTTGAAGCCAGAGTGCATTTCACCCAGCGTTGATCTCCTCGTCCTCTCCATCAATCCAGAGCCTCTTTGTGAAAGAAACAGCAAGTCTGTGTGTGGTACGTGTGTGTGTGTGTGTGTCTGGGTGAGGGATAACTACACTGCTCCCACCACACTGCACCCCAGAACCTTTGCAGTCACGCTCTCTGGGGCTTAGTGAGCCTTCTTGCTCTCCGCGCCATGCTGTAAGGTAATTCCCCTTCCCCGGCTGCCTTTCCTCCTCCTTCCAGCCTGTTCTCTCTGTTGTTCATAATTACTCCATCTTTTATGCCCCTCCATTTTCCACCTCATTAACTCTTATTCTCGGTGTGAAAGTGTTTCCTTTATGAGGCTCAGTGAAGCACAGGAGCTCACGATTGGCCCTTTCGGAGTGAGAGTCACATTGGTGGCCTTGTCGTCCTCAGCAATGCCTGGGTGCAAAGCTGCTGCCAATCTTGCCCTTGGAGACCATCCAGAAATTCACTCAGTCCTTATTTCCTCAGTTGTGTATCTGTCTCTGAACCACAGTGTCTCCCACCCACCCACCCTCCCGCAGTGGTCAAAGCCCCCTCCTGCGTTCCTTTGTACCAGTGGGTCATGAGACTCCCTTATTTTTGTAGCAAAGAGACTTGTCACACCCGGCCGGCTCTCCATTTTCAGTTGATTGGAGGGAACGTGTGGGTATTGACACTGCTTTTGGGTTAGGGCGTCAAGTCTCAAATTCTTTTGCAGGTCATGTCTTCAGCGGCATTCGAGAGAACACAGGGTCTACCTTCAAGAAGTGTTGAGTCTAGCAGCAAAGAATCTGCTCTTCCTGTAGCATGGGAGACCAGGCAGACTGATGTTTAAGTCTTCTTTTAATCTGCCTGAAGCACAGAGAATACTCAGGAAGTCATGGCCAAGAGGGCACATGAGAAAGGCAGAAGGCGTTGTCTCATTTCTGGGAGAGGAAGGACAAGAACAGAAAGTCTGGGTGGTTTACCAAAAACTATGCAGCAAGCTGAAGAGGGAGCTCTATGCTGGTGTTCTGGCGGCTTCCAGGACTGTGAAGCTTGCCCGACTTTAGCTGTGAACATCCACTGCTTTACTGCTCATCCATGATGCGTTTTCTTTACTTTCTTCCCTAAACATATAAGCATTGGGTGTGGGGAAGACATCCTGACCAAATGTGCTTTTGGTAGAAATGCTGGGACCAATTTTACATCAAATCCTGATTTAGGTTTCAGAATTCATTTGAATACATTAGTTTTACAATTTGCATATCTAATTATGTTTTTTCTCTGTCACCAACCACAAGCAATTTTCCCCCTTTTAAGATCATTGTGTCTTTAAATATAAGACATAAGGCCTAGGAATTACCATAGCAACTTGCTTTCCAATTAGACTGCAATTGCTGACAATCAGTGTGATTAGACAAGGTCAGTGGCTGAGCGAGCCTCTCGGTATTTAAAGAAAGCTGGGGAGGCTCAGGGATAACCAGGAAATGGGAAAAGGATTGGAAATCTCTCCCCAGAGTTGAGTGTGGTTCCTTTATTGCTTTCTGCCTGGATAACCTGAAGATAAGTCTCCCAGTAGCAACAGTTTATAACCGGCCAACGAGAGCCTGACAATGGATGGCGAAAGATGCTCCACTGAAGCTGGTTTTTCTCTCTTTCAGCTTTCTAATGTTTTGCACAAGTAAAGACAGAAAAGAGCCCATTTGAAAATAAGAATCAATAGTAGCTGAGGGGGAGGTAATGGAGAGGCAAATGCAGGAGGGTTGTTTTCAGCCCAGATGAGGAAGGGAGTTACTGAGAGGAGGAGGGCAGGTGGCTGCCAGGTCAACTCGATGGGAAGCTGTGCTGTCCGGCCTGACTCAGGGTCACAGGAGGCGAGGTGGACCTGCCCCCTCGTCCCCAGGCCTGCTGGGATGTCCTCTGCACTCTCTGCCTCCATAGTTTCTGCTCTAAAGGAGGAAAGCTCACTCATGCCAAAGCGCCATGGTTGGAACAGAATCATGTCCTGTGGGAAGGGTAGAGGCTACATTTTCTTGGGGAGTAATGTTATAGTTTTTTAAGTCTTCCTTTCCTTTCCTTTCCTTTCCTTTCCTTTCCTTTCCTTTCCTTTCCTTTCCTTTCCTTTCCTTTCCTTTCCTTTCTTTTCTTTTCTTTTCTTCTTTCTTTCTTTCTTTCTTTCTTTCTTTCTTTCTTTCTTTCTTTCTTTCTTTCTTATAGGCCCTTGCTACCCAGCTTGGCCTCATAGTGATTTGAGAAGCAATGTTTTAATAAAAGAGTTGTTATGAATTCTGAGTGCAGGGGCAGGGGGTATAGGTAGTTTTGGAACTTTGGGGACTTTCTGGTGCCCCTGTGACCTACTGTGATTTCATAGTAGGTTGGATATCAATGAGATTCAAGCCCTCACTGCTGACAGAAAGGGTGAAGAGAGATCATTGTTGGAGGGGCTGAAGTATTGTTGCCTCCCAGGCCTAGCAGAGCATCCAGGAAAGTAAACAGAGAAAGGACCTGGAACATTGTGTGGGGAGACAGGAGCCAGAGGCCTGCACTGGGGGTGGGATCACATGCTTAGTGTCCAGGAGAGTGGGTTAGAGGCACTCATGTTTCCACCTGACTCTCCCTGGTCTTCCCTTCCACTTCCCTTCCTGGTCTTCCCTTCTCACCTTAAGGCTGAGTGGGAGGAGATAGTTCTAAGAGGGTGAAGAATGAGAGCTAATGAGATGGCCTTGGGTGACCATGGTGTCCCTTGCTACCCCTCCCCCTGCCAAGCCTGTGGTTTTCTTTCCCAAATCTCTCTCCTCTATCCACAAGGCTCTGGGACCCTTAGACACCATTAGCACAAAGCAAGCAGGGTAGAAGATGCTAGGTGGAATCTAGTTTAAGCTTTCCACTTCCTCACTGGTAGTGGGGCCCGAGACAAGAGCCCTCCTCCAAATCTCATGTGCAAAGTGAATTAAAACACAATCTGACCTACTCATGTGATAAAAACTAGACAATGCTTGTGAAAGTGTTTGTTCAGCTGCTGTTACTGTAGCAGGGCATCCCTTATCCATGGGGAATGTGTTCCGAGCCCTCTAGTGGATGTCTGAAGCCGTGCGGGGCTCCACACCCTGCATCCACTGTGATTCTTCCTATTATACAACGATAATACAGTTTAATTTATAAGTTAGCTAGAGTAAGAAACTAACAGCAATGATTAATAATGAAATAGATAATTATAATAATGTACTGTAGCAATACTTATATCAATCTTCCCTTTCTCTCCCTATTTCTTTCTCTTTTCTCTCTGACAGTAGTTGACCTATATAACCAAGAGGCTACCAAATGACTAATGGGCTGGTTCTGTGTACAGTGTGAATACCCTGGCAGAGAGCTGATTTACTATCTTGGAGGGACAAAGAAGGACCGTATAAGATTTTATCACACTACTCAGAGTGATACGCAGTTTAAAATTTAGCCATAATTTATTTTGGGGATTTTCCTTCGATAGCCTCAGACTGCAGTTGATCTCAGTAGCTGAAACCAGGGAAAGCACAACTGCGTCCACTGGGCCGGGTGTGCACAGCTGGACTCTGGGGGAAAGCCTCCCCTTGCTGTCCTGTGCTGCTTCTCTCTTCCTCTGCGCTTGTCCTCTAGACACCCATTTTTAAGATGAAACTGAAAAGCAGCCTGATAGGTTCACTCTGAGCTATTTATGTAAGCCTAGCATTTCTCTGCCTTGAAAACATAGAGGGGTGAGATCCAGGGTGACATTTAATGCATAAAATGGCACTGGGAGGGAGGCATGAGTCACTGGGGACAAACCAGAGGAAGTGTTTTGTTTTAAAGTTTTTCCTTTGGGTGAGAGGAAAGAAGGTAGGATTACAGAGGCCAGAATGGGAGGAAGGGCCAGTCATGGCAGTGTCAACCCTGGAGAGGAGGCCTTCGAAAGAGAAAGTATTATTTCACTATGATTACTCATTCTATTCCCTTGCCAGAACTGCCAGGGGACTGTTCTAGGGTATAGCTCTGACCACCTCTGGATAAAGCCCATGTGATGAGCCTCTGTAAGGCTGTAATCCCCAAGGGATTTTTACTGTCAGGCTAGTCCATGCTCAGGCTGCAGCAAGCACCTCATTAATACTACAGCCTAACTGTCCCCAGTCACTTCGGCTCCTAGTGTTCCCATTTCGGTTTTGTCTCTTGAGATCTGTGTGTCTCTCCAGACTTTGAGGTCTTACTTTGCTGATGGATCTGAAAATTCATTGTTATCCAGAACTTTTTTTTTCAAGCACAAGGGCACCAACTTTCAAGCTCTGTTTATGTAGGAAGTAAACTTGGAAGTGGATGGTCGGTCCCTCCCTCTCATCTGTCATGTTTGCCATGTCTGCTCTGGGACCACATCATTAGTGTTTGTTTCATAGCAGGGTCCACCCAAAGAAGACTGTAAAGGGTCACCACTTCAAGGAATTGGATGAGCAGTGCCACAGACTTGGAAGAGAAACAGGCTCCCAGCACTGCTGATTTCATCTGGAGTATAGAGTACCTCCAGCCACACTTCCACCATGCCAGTAGGGCTGCAGTGCCATCTCTAAGGAGTTCTAGGGTAACCCAGAGGCAAGCAACAAAGACCTTAGAGGAAGGCACCCGAAATAAAAAACATGAAGCTCAATCCAGCTCTAGCCAGAGTGCTGTAAATAAGTTTATATTATTTAAGTTCAACATCTAGCTCTCAACAAAAAATTGTAAACCATGCCAAAAGAAATCCATGATAAGTCACAACCATGATTGTCACAGATTGTGGAATTATTAAACAATTAAAAAGTAACTGCTTTTTTTTTAAATAAAGATTTTCCTTGCAGCAATGACCCCTTGCTGCGACCTCACCCTTGCTGCCCCCGGCAGTGCCTCAGCTCACACAATGGCGGCCGGCTGTTACATCCCACGTGCCTCAATGTGCTTACGCATCAAGGTTGGTTTTTTTTTTCTCCTCATAATTTTATTGATAAATAAATAGCAATGAGACAGTTTCAAATCAAATTGGTAGGACAGTTCCAATAATTAACACATTGCATACATTCTTCCTAGTGGTTAATTGCTATACAACATGCAGACATGATATCCTTTTTACAAACACCATTAGAACAAATCCCTCTATTCATTAAGAGAATGTAACTATATATCTATCCCAACCACTTTGAATACACAGATACGAAATGGACATTCATCTGTATCCCCTTTTTTTTGTTAAGTTCCGTTATTTGAATATTATAGGTGTGTAAACTCAGCAAAATACTCTAAAAGAGTCCAGTAGCCCATAATAGTATTGGGTCTTCTGCTTGACTGGAAATGTCAGAAATTGTTGACCTGAGTCCTCTACAGCTCAACATAGTACCATGGCTTTACTTCTTCTATTTCATTTTTATACTTT
>NW_004526669.1:0-4226 GCF_000260255.1 Octodon degus
TACAAGGAGTTAGAAGCCTTTGTTTAAAGGTATTGGTGAGTTTTATCTAGCAAACTACGGGTAACAGCCACTATTTACTAAACAATCTAAAACAATGGGTGGGTATGCATTTACAACAGAAAGCACAAGATTTACACCCATATAGCCTAAAATGTGAGTTAGCCCATTACAGCACACACCTGTAATCCAGCAGTTGGGAGGCTGAGACAGGAGGATCACCACAAGTCTGAGCTGCATAGTAAGACGCAGCTTACTAAATGATTAATAATTCTAAATTTTTATTAATTTTTATTAATTTTTAGAATTAATAATTCTAAATTAAAAAATAAAGTACAAGGTCCAGCCAGATAGCTAGTGGATTAAAACACCTGCTTTGGCAAATGCAGGGACTGGGATTCGATCCCTGGCTCCACATGCCATGCTGGCCCCACCCCGGAGTTCCCTGAGACAGTGATTGAGACTTGATTTTGTGGCACATGCCTGTAATCCCAGCTCTTGGAAAACTGAAAACAGGAGGCTCATTATGAGTCTGAACTGTGTAGTGAGACCCCTATAGAGCCTACAGTAAATACATTTTTAAAAAAGTATACACAAGTGCAATTTAAATTGATGTTTAAACCATGAGAGGTTGTAGTGATCCTTTGGTCTCTCAATGTGATCTGTTGTACCCAAGGGAGAAACTGCAGCAGGAAAGAGGGAAAGGTAGATAAGAAGATAAGAGCTGGGTCACATGGTAGCCTGTCTGCCCAGTTGGCCAAATGATCCCCAGCACAACCACAGGGGTGTTTGTTTATACCTTTGCAAAAGTTACTATCACATGACACAAGGTTGCCTAGTGACTAATAGCTGACATTAACCAGTCAGGATACTTCTCTCAGAACTGAGGTAGTTTGACTGCTTTAGGCACTTAGGCCTAGAGTCCAGCTCTCACACATTTGACGGATTTCCAGCTTCCATGATTCCCAACATAGCTCTTGTGTTTTGTTGCGTGAATGATGGGTGTCCCATTGCAGTTTGAGAAGCTGTGTTTGGACAACTCTTTAGAAGACCTTCTTATTCTTGATGCCAACCCAAAGACTTTTGGTACTTGAATTATAGTCCAATAGTCCATGACAGTAGTGTGTTGTCAGTATAGCTGGCCATTGTCAGAAGTCATCAGTGACTTCAACCTTATACAGCTTAGTACAACATTATGGCATTACTTTTCACATCTCATGGTTATGCATTTCTGCTGGAAGTCAATACCAAGGTTAAAGCAAGACCTATAAAAATACAGATTTGACTTTTGCTATCTGACAAGGTCAGTTAACCTCAGGATTTCCTTTGGAGCCATGTACAGCACATCTTAGATCTTCTGTCAGTGTCAGCCATTTAGATGAGTCAGAGCCATTACTTGACCAAGTTTCTCTGCATACAAATGTAAGGAGGGGAGAGAGGCATGCTGGCAGCCACAGTTGCTGGTCCTCCCTTGGCACTTTGCTGTTTTCTGCCACCATAAACAGCTGCCGTCTGCTGAGTGCCACTCTGCCTTGGAGCCAGCAGAGTATGGACTGAACCCTTCACTAACTGTAATCTAAATAAACCTTTCTTTTCTTAACTTTGGATGTCATATATGTTGTCCAAGCAGGGTGCCAGGGATATAACTCAGTAGAATGAGCCCCTGCCTGGCAAGCGCAGGGTCCTTCCTCAGGTTTAATCACTGGTACTGGGGGGGAAAAAAAACCCACAATATTTTGTCCAAGCAAAAAGGGAAAAGTAACTGAGACAGAATTTGGTGGGGCAGGCTCAGTAGAATAAGCACTTCCTTGGCAAGTACAAGGGCCTGAGTTCAATCCTCAGTTCCACCAAAGGGAAAAAAAAAAAAAAAAGAATGTGGTGATGTGCACTTGTAATCCCAGCGCTTAGGAGGCTGAAAACAGAAGGATCACTATGAGTCTGATCTGTGTAGTGAGACCTTGTAGACCCTGTACTAAATACATTTAAAAAAAAAAAGAATTTGGTACCAGAGTGGGGTCATTCCTATGACTATATATGTGACCATGTCATTCAAGAGCCTTTAGGAGGGGCTGGTGAGATGGCTCAGTGGTCTAAAGCACCTACTTAGAACAAGCTTAGCAAAGCACAGGGACCACGGTTCAATCCCCCAGCACCACATGCCAGCCAGCCCCGCCCCCTGGTGGGCTGAGCTGGCCACACACACACACACACACACACACAATAAATAAATAAATAATAAATTAAAAAAAAAAAAAGAGCCTTTAGGAATGGCCTATGGGAAGAGCAAGGAGGGGTTCAGAGTTATCACCAACAAGAGAATTGCTGGAACACCTTTGGTTGTTCTGTATGGAAGATTCTGGTCAGAGCTAAGAAGACCTAAAAGCCAATAGAAATCCTGCCTATAATGACTGATAGGTTATGGTCCTAGTAAGAATCTCTAAATTATGGTGGGGCTGGAGAGATGGCTCAGTGGTCTAAGGCACCTACTTAGAACAAGCTTAGCAAAGCACAGGGACCGCGGTTCAATCCCCCAGCACCACATGCCAGCCAGCCCCGCCCCCTGGTGGGCTGAGCTGGCCACACACACACCTCTCTCTCTCTCTCTCTCTCTCTCTCCCTCTCTCTCAAATAAATAAAACAATTAAAAAAAAATTATGGTGGTCTTCTGATATGGCTGAAGCCCCGCCCACACAAGGGAGCCTCCAATCAGCTCCTTCCATGTCACTAAACCCGCCCCTCGAGCTCCGCCCCTCCAGACGTCCATAAAGTCTCAGACTCCCTGTCTCAGGTCAGAGGATCCGCCCATGTCCTGCCCTCGGTCCTCTCCGTGTGTTTACAGTCAATAAAGGCTTTCCCTCCCCCATTTCTGCTTCTCTGCTGCACCGCCACCACTGGCGGACTGTTGCCTCTGAAGCCTATCATTTTGGTGCCCTGACCTGGAGCGGTGAGCGGTGTGGCTCCCGGGCATCCCCGCCCCGCTTTTGAGCTCCCTCGCATCCAACACGCGCCGATCTCAGTCGGGGGTCTTGCTCGTCTTGTCTCGAAAATCGTGAGCTCATGTCAGGACCTCCCTCCCCTATCTTCCTCAGCCATCTGCTCCTTGGCTCCCCACTTTTTTTTTTTTTTTTTTTGGCGGGACCAGGGATTGAACTCAGGCTCTTGCGCTTGCCAGGGAAGCGCTTATTCCACTGAGCCATCTCCCAGGCCCCTCCCCGCTTTTTCTAGTGATGACTGATAAAGTGGGTGTTGGCCTTCTCTCATACTCACTCCATGCTAAAAAGTGATGGCTTTTTAGTAAGAAGTGACATCAGGCTTTTGCCCTAATCTTTGGCTCATGTTAATTCGGCCACCATGGGAAACGCTCTTCCCGTCCTCCAAAGAACACGCCGCTGGGTTGCCTCGTAAAGAACCTCAGCGCCCTCAAATTAGAAGGATATCTCAAACCCAAAAGACTAATTTTTCATTTCTATTATCGCAATGGCAAATGGCTAGCAATCCCTTAAAAGCCTTTGTTGACTCTAAAAACGCGTCCCTCCCTCCCACCTTCTTCCCTCTGCTGTCCCCCTGACATACCCACCGGTACTACCCTCTCCACCCCTCTGCTCCAAACGCCGTCTTGTCAGTCTCTTCTGTCTGCATCTCTACCTACTCCACCCTCTGCAGCCACATCCCTGCCCTCTGCTTCTGCCTCCGGTTCCCTTGTGGATCTGGCTGCCTTTCCCTCTCTCCTCCTCCATACTAGAACCTCAGTGTTTTCCCCTTCCACCTCTTCTCTTCCCGCAGTTCACATCCACCTCCCATGGCTCAACCTCTCCCAGTGCTCTAAAAACCTGTGGCTGCCTGCCCTGTGGCCAGCCACCACCATCTTGTGGGCCATGTGGCTACCTGCCGCCATTGTGTGGTCACACCTCCTATGAGGTCAGAGCGCCGACTCGCAGGGCTCCGTCACATGACGAGCCACCCCCATTTTTTGCCCCATGTGGCCATCTACAGCCACCATAGGGTCGCTCCTCCTGTGATGTCAGGGCGCTCGCTTAAGGCACCCCATCACATGACAAGCCACCGCCATCTTACATGCCGTGTGGCCATCCACCTCTCTGTAAGGTCACTCCTGTGACATTGGAGCACTGCCTTGCGCCAGCTACATGATGGGTCACCGCCATTTTCCGGGCCATGTGGCTAGCTGCTACCAGTTACAGTCGCTCCTCTTGTGATGTCAGAGCACCACA
>NW_004526669.1:4441-5499 GCF_000260255.1 Octodon degus
GCAAAGCACAGGGACCGCGGTTCAATCCCCCAGCACCACATGCCAGCCAGCCCCGCCCCCTGGTGGGCTGAGCTGGCCAAACACACACACACACACACACACACACACACACACACACACACACACACAAATAAATAAACTTAAAAAAAAAAAAGGTCATCATAGTTTAACCTGGCCAGAAATATTTGAGTGCACTCTTATTTTATAAAAATGTCCGTGTGTCCTGTATGTACTTGTTTTTATGTCATTCTGTAAACAGCTGTTCTTTTTTATTTGAGCTCTGAAATATAGAGCTACCAGCTAGTCTAGGTGATATCAAAATTAATTTATAATTAAATAAAAACCATTAAAATGGGAAAGATTGTTGGATAAAACTCTTGATTGATGAATAGAGGTTGGCCAACCTTTGTTCACCAATAGCGAGCCCCCAATAATTTGGTTATTGGTTAAAAGACAAAGTTTTTTCACTAATTAAAATAAGGTTTTCTCATAAAAGATGCTTAATCTATTAAGTATATTCATGCCTTCTAAAGTACTATATGCTACAATATGAATTTTCTTTCAGATATAAGCATATGCCTTTCTCTTATGCTCCAGGTTTATAATAAAAGGTTCCCATCAAGCCAACATGAGGTCATCAGCCAAATGATAATTTTCTAACTAAAATTTGTGACATATATCCTATGTATGTGCTGTTATATTTAGAGATGCAGGTTTCTGTCAAGCCATCATGAGGTCATCAGCCAAATAATTGTATAACTAAAACTTATGTAATATGTATTCTATGTACACTTAAAGATGCAAAAACAAAATGGTTATTTCATGACTGTTATGCTATATGGCTATGTATAACTATTGATGCCAAATGATCTCTACAAAATTATATAACTGTTGTCCATTAACATCCTACAGGGATTTTCTTTCTTTCTTTCTTTCTTTCTTTCTTTCTTTCTTTCTTTCTTTCTTTCTTTCTTTTACAGAATCTCAAAACAAGATTTTAGGAGAGTAATAATGGTTAGTACATTGTGTATTGTTACTGCCAAAGTAGTTTTTCATAT
>NW_004526670.1:0-1210 GCF_000260255.1 Octodon degus
CCTATTTAGGAAAAAATGAAACTTTTCTATTTGACAAGGTCCGTCAAATCCCCTCAGGATTAAACCTGAAATCCCATACTGTAGTTTGTAGATCCTTTTTCAGTGTCAGCCATGTGGATGAGTCACGGCCGTTGCTTGGCCAGTTTGCTCTCTGTGAAGGCCTAAGCAATGGCTTTCTCTCCATGTGACTCTCCTTAGGCACACTCTACATCATCAATCACTTTCTTCTGTGACATCGTAATCTCCTTGCCCAGAAATTTTGGGACACCACTGAGTTACAGGGTGTTACAGTACAGGTTCTCTTATGTCCTGAGTCCTCACTGACCATGAATGGCTTGGGCGAAAATCGTCGCTGTCCTTGCAGCCCTTCTTTTTACTAATTTTTGTTCCAGAGCTTAAGTTGTTAACCCCCCAGAATAGAAGTTTAATGATATTAGGACCCTAAACATAGGCAGGTAAGCTTAACTTCAGTACCGGTCTGAATATCAAACATCTTAGACAGAGCTTGGAACAAGTATTTTCCATCAAGTACTAATATGTTAAACTGTAAATCCATACAGAATGTGAAGGAAAAATATAAAAATAATTTTAAAATTTAAACATAGGAATAAACAATTACATATTTTGACACAAAAATTTAGAAATCTAACCATATATAGCATTATAGCAGGACGGTCTTGTGATATTTTTTTCCTTGTCTCTTGTTTTCATTTATTATGCTTTTTTTCTAACAAACATCTATTTGAGAGACAATATAGCAGTAACTGATATGACATTAGAAGCAGTACATATTTAGAAGACCAGAATGACAGGCATTTCAAACATGGCCCTAGTATTACACATTGCTGCCTTCATTGCAGTTGCTTAGTTCACAGGTACCAGCATATATTGTTAGTCAGGGTGAGAAATTAACTGGTAGTTTCAAAAACCAGCTGAAGATTCTCACAATTATTGCCTTAACCATCTTATGCATATAAATGTATGGTTTTGCCCCTGTCGTGTTTCCTAACTTTTCTCCTTGCCCTCTCTTCATTGTTTAATCCTTAAGTTCTCGCTTCCTTTCTTCAACAATTATGGAAATCAGCGTGAAGACTCCTTAAAAAAACTAGGAGTGGAAATCGCATTCAAACAGCTATCCCCTACTTGGAATTTTCCCAGAGGAAATAAAAACATCATATCGTCGTGCTATATGTGCGCTGTGTTTATAGCA
>NW_004526670.1:2735-3894 GCF_000260255.1 Octodon degus
TGGTTTTCCTAGTGTCATTTATTAAAAACAGTTTTCTTTTCTGAGTGCACATTATTAGTACCTCTGTCATATATAATGTAACTACCAGAGTGTGTCTCAGGTCAAGGTGTTCAATTCTATTTCCTGTTTTTGTGGCCTTTACATATCTGTACCATGCCATTTGGCTACTGGAACTTTGCACGGTGTGATTCTTCCAGCATCTTTCACTTCATTAATAATTGCTTTCAGCCATCTGTATCACTCAGGGTTCTGTATGAACCATTGGGATTTTTCTATGTCAGTAACGTATGACACTAAATATTTTGATCGGGCGTCCCTGGGAGAGAGCTTTGGTAATGTGGACACATTAACAGTGTTAATTCTTTCTGACCGTGGATGCAGGGTGGTTTTCTACTTCTTTGTGTTGCATTCAGTTTTCTTCAGTATTTCATGGTTTTCATGGGGGAGTTCTTTTAACTCTGATTGAATACATTGATAGGAACTCTTTTGGGGGGTATCAAATATCTCAGGGGTTTCCCCTTCATATCTATTTCTCATAATTGGTTAAGAGTTAGAAATAGGATTAAGTTTTGCATGCTGTTTACATCTTGTAATTTTACTCAATTTCTTTACTAATTTTAATTTCTTTTTAGTTGATAGAATCTTTAGCGCTTTCTCTACATAACATTATTTCATCTACAAATGAGACAAATGGCCTTCCCCCCACCCCAATTATGCCGCTTTTTCCTTGTTATCTCAGTTACTCTTCCCTTGAAGCTGGGACAAATATCTGACACTCCAACTGAAGGAAGGAACAGTTGATTTAGCTCACAGTTACTGAAGGTTTCAGTCCAAGGCAGCCTGGCACATGCAGAGGGCAGACTTTCATGGCAGCAGCAAAGAGCAGAGAGGGCACAAAGAGGTGGCAACAGCTCAGGCAGCTAGCTACCCCCTCTCCCCTCCTTACTTTGTAATGCAAATTACCTGCTCCAGGGGAGGTGCAGCATCCACACCCAGAATAACCAGTCACACACTCCAGAAGGAGCCCCATGACTGCACGAGGCTTTAGGGGGGGCACCTAGACATAAACCATAACACTTGTTTTCTGTATAGCACTCCTTAAAATATGCATATCCAACTTTTAAAGACTTTGGAAAAAATGAAAAGTATCAACTGTGGC
>NW_004526670.1:4354-5700 GCF_000260255.1 Octodon degus
CCCACCTATGACCACATGAGGCTTTGGAAAGACATCTAGACACAAGTCACAGCAGAAGAGGTGACATCATAATGTTCGGCTACCCCTCTGGTTCTTGTCCTCTTTCTGTACTCTCCCCAGGCGCTGCATGCTGTCCACCTATTTCCTTACATTTTGTGGATGTATTTTCTCATGTGGATAGTTGTTCAAAAAGCTGTTTCTGTGGTGGGATAAGCACTAGAAACCCTTATTCTGCCATCTTGCTCAGGTCTCTTGTATTTTTCATATTAGTCCTTTCTTTTTACTGCAAATCTGTCCCTCCCGTTTCTCAGTTGGTTGTCCATAAAGCACCTGTTGAAGCAGTTTTGTGGTGTCTGTTCCAAAGTCCAAAGCACATAATACTAATGCCTGCATCTTCTCAGAGTTGGCACCTGTTCATTGTGCCTTTTCCTTCACGCTGAAGCTTCCCGGCTCTCTGTACGGCAGGTGTTTTCCATTGCATTCTGAATATTTTTGCTATTATTCTGTTAGGTTCTTGATGTTATTGAAGCCTTTCTTTAATTAAGATTCCTCTGATGTCTTGTCCATCAGTGCAACTGCTCCATTTCTTTTCTATTAGCAGATGGTATTCCTACAGGGTATACCCAATTTCTGTTCCTCTGCTGGTGGTAACCATCACCTCCTATCTGCTGTCTTCATATGAGCATCAGCACAACTGGGAAATTAAAGAATGACTTCTTTCTGCTTCCCCAATGACCTCCATTGACACTGGAATAAGGAGCGCATCCCTTCATGCCATGTCAAAATCTCAGAGTTTATCTAGCCCAACTAGAGCGTGGGAGGCATCTCAGTGCATCTGGGTGAGTTTCAGTGTCTAACTCCCCATGTGAGATTTGCTGATGAAGTTGCATACGGGCATGCAGTTTTTCTATGATGTATTTGTGGTGAAGGATGGTTCTTTGGAAACATTTTTCTACCTAGTGAGGCTGTTTCTTTCTTAGCCCTCGGGCTGAAGCAAGTAATTTTTGTGGGTGACAATATTTCGCAGACTTTGATACCAAGACGTCATGAGTTTTCTCATAACTGGAGGGAGCTGGTCTCTTCCTCCGTAGAGAAAAGTTATGCTATTACAGCTCCAGAGCTGTGAAACGGCTTGGTCCTGGGATGGGCTGTGTAGCTACTGTGAGGTAAATGATCCAGAAACACAGCATGTGGTGGCCCTCTTTCTGCAAAAGGAAAACAATCAGTGCACTCAGTAAACTCACTGCCAGGCGCGTTTCACCTGCAAATCAGTGTCTTGATGCCTGATGCCACAACAGGCCATTGAGGTCCTTGTTTGGTCCTCCCTACAGCAGGGATGCTCAGGA
>NW_004526671.1:0-5698 GCF_000260255.1 Octodon degus
TATTATGGGCTACTGGACTCTTTTAGAATATTTTGCTGAGTTTACACACCTATAATATTCAAATAACGGAACTTAGAAAAAAAGGGGTATACAGATGAATGTCCATTTTGTATCTGTGTATTCAAAGTGGTTAGAAAGTTGCATTCTCTTAATGAATAGAATGATTTGTTCTAATGGTGTTTGTAAATAGGATCTCAAGTCCGCATCTTGAAAAACAATTCACTACTAAGAAGAATATATGCAGTGTGTTAGTTAATGAAACTGTCCTACCGATTTGATATGAAACTGTCTCTTTGCTGTTTATCAATAAATTATGAAAAGAAGTAAGAACCTCAAAAAATTATTTTTTAAAGAAAATAAAAGAACAATAAAACAAAAATAAATAAATAAATAGGAAAACTAATAAATAAAATAACCAGTAAGAGGAGAGTCAATGTATAAATTAATGGAGTTCATATACACTGATACCTGTGAACTAAGCATCTGCACTGCAGATGGTAATTTGTAATAGTAGTTTCATGCTTGGAGTGCCTGTCATTCTGGTCTTCTGAATATGGACTGCTTGAAATGACATGACAGTTGCTGCTATGATGTCTCTCAGGTAGATGGCTGTTCAAGAAGAGGGTGGTGAATGAAAGCAAGAGACAGGAAAAGGAATATTGTGGGATTGTCCTGCTTCAAGATTGTATATGGTGAGATTTTTGGACTTATGTGTAAGCATAAGAAGTATATAATTCTTTATGCCTATTTTTTAAATGTGTTCTAATTTTTAATCATATTCTGTGGGGACTTAAAGTTCAACGTATCAATACTTGATGAAAAATACCTGTTCCATATTAAGCCTAAGATGTTTGATATGCAGACAGATAGTGAGCTTAAGCTTAACAGCCTAAGTTGTATGGTAATAACAATAAGCTTGTCTTCTGGATGGTTAAGAACCTAAGTTTGCAGACCAAAATTAGAGAAAAAAGAGGGCTGCAAGGAAAGCCAACATTTTGGCCCTAGCCTTCTAAGGTCAATTAAGACTCAGGACATATGAGAACTTGTACTGTAATGTCATGTAACTCAGTAGTGTCCCAAATTTTCTGATCAAGGAGATTATGGGGCCAAAGAGGAAAGTGATTGATGATGTAGAGTGTGCCTAAAGAGAATAACTTGGAGTAAAAACATTCAGGCTTTCACAGAGAGCACACTAGCCAAGCAATGACCATGACTCATCCATATGGCTAACACTGACAAAGATTTTACAATCTGAGGTACAGGATCTCAAGATAAATCCTGAGGGGATTTCACTGAACTTATCAGACCCAAAAGCTACATCTCTTGTTGTATAGGTCCTGCTTTACCTTGGTCTTAACCATCCAGCAGAAAATTATATAAAGAAAACATAAGAAGTAAAGCCATGCTGTTGTGTTGAGCTGTGGGGCACTCAGGTCAACAATTTCTGACATTGCCAATCAAGTGGAAGACCCAATAGTATTATGGGCTACTGGACTCTTTTAGAATATTTTACTCAGTTTACACACCTATAATATTCAAATAATGGAATTTAACAAAAAAAGGGGATACAGATGAACGTCCATTTTGCATCTGTGTATTCAAAGTGGTTAAGATAGATATATAGTTACATTCTCTTAATGAATAGAGCGATTTCTTCTAATGGTGTTTGTAAATAGGATATCATGTCTGCATCTTGTACAGCAATTAACCACTAGGAAGAGGGTATGCAATGTGTGAATTATTGAAACTGTCCTACCAATTTGATTTGAAACTCATTGCTATTTGTGTATCAATAAAATTTTGGGGAAAAAAGAAAAAAATGTTTTAGGTGTGTGAATTCAGCAAAATAATCCAATATAGTCCAGTAGTACATAATAGTAGTGGGTTATCTATAGGACTGGCATGTCAGAAGTTGTTGACTTGAGTCTTTTAAATAAAAAAAAGTGAAATTAAGTGAATAAAAGAGATCTTAAAAAATGTTTCAAGTATCAAATCCAGTCAGTTTCAAAGCAGTGGAGTACCAATGTATGGCAGTATTTAGTAATATTGGTTTTTAATGAAGCAATAACAGTAAATAAAGTAACTGTAGTTGATCACCAACCATGGCTGCGTAGGCAAGGCATCAGGGAGTGTGAGGACACTGAACCTTGTCTGATTCGGTATTCATTATTTCAGCTACCTTCCCAGAAAGTGCCGGAACCAATCTCTATTTAAAATCTGAATAAAGCTATCTCTTATTTTTATTTCTAGATAAGAACATAACTGAGAAGTTCAGATTCCACTGGACCCATTATATGTCCATCACAGACCTAAAGCTTTGGCTCTTTCTACTTCGGGAGGTGCAGGAGCCCTCAAGGAGGCATATTGCAATGCAGCTCCTCTCTAGCTTTCTTTCCCCATCCGCTGATGCCAGTCTGTTTTCCATCTTTATGGGTTTTCTTTTTCACAATACTTCTTCTTGAATGATTTTATATAAAATGTAATCTTTTGTGAATGACTTGTTTCGCTTCGCACAATGAAGTTTATCCACACCTTAGAATGTACCAACACTTCATTCTTTTTCATAGCTGAATAGTGTTTTTATGGCTGAAAAATAAGCAATAATTTTTATTTTATTTTATTTTTTTTGTATTTTGTACAGGGTCTCACTACACAGCTTGAATTCATAGTGATCCTCCTGTTTCAGTCTCCCCAGTGCTGGGATTATAGGCATGCTCCACCATGCCTGGACTTGGTGTGCCCTGGGGTAGGGCCAGCATGGCATGTGGTGCCAGGGATTGAACTCTGGTCCTTACACTTGCCCAAGCAGGTGCTTAGTCAGCTGAGCTATCTTATCAGCCCTTAATCAACAATTGTTGATCCATTCAGCTATTAGTGGACAGTTGAATCATTTATATTTTTGATTGTTTTGAATAGTATTATGAATAGTCACACAGAAGTATTGTTTGAATTCAGTTCTTGTTTTGAACATTGTTTCTACTTTTTTTTTGTAGTAGTATCACTTTTATAAGTGTAACAGATGAGTGCAGTGATCTGACCAGTTTTGTAATACTTGGTTTTCATACCATGCTGCTCTGATCTACCATTTAAGGTGTCAGGGTGTCAACTTCAGCTCAGCTCCAGCTCCTGGTAGCATTTTCTGTGGGAGGCAATGGAGACTGGTTTTGCCAATGAGTTGGGTCCTTGGTTAGTCTGGACCTCATGAGAACATGGAGTTGAGAGTTAGGCTGCTCCTTGAAGACCAGCAGAGTGAGTTAGTGATGAAAGTGGCAATTTGAAAGAAATCAATAAATACTGGGCTGTGACAATTTAAAAAAAGGGATACTGGATTAGAACCAGGTTCTGGAATTCAATGGACATTTTTTCCCTCTTTTTTCAGTGTATATGTCTGATTCCTTTTTTGAGGTTTGTGTTTTTACATAATTACATTTATCAGTGAGAACAAAAATGCTACACTTTCTGACTCCATGAATCATGATCAAAAGACCACCGCCATTATTGGCTGGCAATCAGTCACGTTGACAGAACAGATGACTTAACCTGTGTCAATTTCAACATTTGGTTTCTTTGTGAGATAAGATTAATAGTAAGAACAAGAAGGAAAATGGGAAGGAAATTTAGTAGAGGAGAGAGGTACGCATGAGGGTAGGGAATTAAAAAATGAATCAAGCTGTATTATGTATATGGACTTGTGCACGAAGATGATTGTTAACTATATGTTGCAAATAAAAAGATAAACATTTGGTTTCTTGTATTGCATACTAGGTTACAGAAAGATTAAAAGAAAAAAACTGAAGGGAGAGTCTATCTTTAACACTTGGTTACAAATTTTGAGTCATAAAGTAACTGCTATCTACAAATCTGTGTTTTTCCATTCAGCTAGTCAATTCCTCTTAAATCTTTAAGCAATTGTATAATCAATGTGACTGCTTAAACATTTAAAGCAGATAGAATCAATAGTACTTTCTAAAGAAATTAGAGCTAACTCTATTGCCTTAGATTATTTTGGGAACAAAGATCTTATTTATTGTCTGCTTGACAGGTTTTTATTTTCAGTGTTATTTAAAGGAGTCAAATTAAAGAGAATGTACATATTAAAGGGAATGCTTATAGTGTAGATTAAGCATATGGAGTAGATTGCTCTTGTTGCTTGCAAGCTTTTTTTTCCCACCAAAGCTTTTTTTAGTTACAATGTGCATATTTTAAAATATGCTTCTTTCTTTCTTTTTTTTTTAAATATGCTTGTTTCTAAAAGCACAGTTCAAGGATCATGGGTCAGCATAGAGAGGTGGTGTACTTCACCACAGTCTAGCTCTGGAGCTTTCTTGTCACCTCTGGGTAGTTCTTCAGACCCAGTTGCCATGAGCCTTCACTTCTAGCCTCACCCTAGACCACTACTGCGGTGGCTTTTAGCACGGTAGAGTTCCTTATATGGAAATGACAGGATCTGCTCAAATAACATGAGTACTTTGCCTCTACTCTCTTCTGTTAAGCTTCATCTATCTGTGGATAATCTGCCTCGTGGCTGGTGTTGCTTTTCTGTTTCCCCTAAAGGCTGAGCATTGTATGTCAATGTTCTGTTTCCCCTAACAGTTCCATCGTATGTCAATGCTACACCTTGTGTATACAGTGATGGATACTTGGGATGTTCCCACTTTTTGGCTGTTGTGAATAGTGCTATTGGGATAACTTTTATGCAAGTCTTTGTGTTGATGTAATTTTATTTCTCTAGGGTACATATACTAAGAGATTGTTTACTGTGTCATAGAAATTTGTTTAATTTTCTTAAGAAATTACCATAAAGAGTCAGGTGTGCTATGGAAATGCACATATGAATCCCCAACTTTGAGAGGCAGAAGCATGGAGGGTAATGAGGTGGAGCCCAGTTAGGGTAAGTTAGCAGCTCAGTGAGACATTTTCTCAAAATAAAAACAAAATATGACAATGCTGTGGAGATAGCTCAGTGAAAATGCGCTGCATTCTATGTGGGTGCCACCCTCGGTGCCATAGAGATAGACAAACAGCTACTAAATCAAATGGCCTTCCAGTTCTCCATGGAAAAGGGACCACTTTACTTCCTCCTGCCAGCAAGTTAAATTTTCAGTTTCTCTGTAGACTTATCAACATACACTGTATTCTTAGTTATCTTTTTGACGTAATACTGAGATAATATTGACATTCTAGAAGAGTCAATGGACATGATTTAAGGAAAGTGTTATTATGCTGTGGTTTTAATTTGCATTTTTCTAAAGAGTGATAATATGCCAACATCTTTTTAATGTTCCTACTAGCAGTGTGTGTGTGTGTGTGTGTGTGTGTGTGCGTGTGTGTGTGTGTGCATGTGTATGTCTATATCTGTGTTTAACACTGGAGATTGAATCCAGGAATTTCACACTGATCTAAATCTATTCTCTTTTTTTTTTTCAAAGTTTCATTGATAAACAGATAGCAATGAGACAGTTTCAAATCAAAGCGGAAGTACAGTTTCAACAAATAATACACTGCATATATTCTTCTTAGTGGTTAATTGCTGCACAAGATGTGACTTGAGATCCTATTTACAAACACCATTAGAACAAATCATTCTATTCATTAAGACAATGCAACTATATATCTATCCCAACCTCTTTGAATACACAGATACAAAATGGACATTCATTGGTATACCCCATTTTTTCTAAGTTCCGTTATTGAATAT
>NW_004526672.1:0-5671 GCF_000260255.1 Octodon degus
TCATGGCAGGAGAAGGCCACAGTGCCTAAAGCAGTCAAGCTACCTCAGCCTTTAAAAAGGCATTCTGCCTGGACAATTTCAGCCGCTCTTCACTAGGCAACCTTGTGTTCCCTTGCACTAACTTTGCAAATGTATACATAAATGCTGCTATTGTTGATCTTCTAGGCCTTTACCGATCAAGCCCAGGCCTCCACCTGACCTCAGCTATTATCTCTTGTCTTCAGTTTCTAAATGCTGTTTTGTCCTGGTGATCATCAAGAGACCAGTGAATGCCAACAATAAACAACAGGAGTATGAGTTTGTGACACTGGTCTTGACCAGCACAATTTTGCTTGGTAAAGGGACTGTACAAGCCACATTTGCCTCTCATACTTTGTTTTCCACAATGCATATGTTTCTTATTTCAAAGGCGTTAGTGATCACAATGATGACAATCATGAAAAGTGGCAGAAAATGCAGAAATTCAAAATAAGCCAGTTGCATCATTGTATATTATACCCTTCTTTCATAAAAAGTATATTTAAAAAATAGAGCAAAAATGCATAAATTTAAATCAATGCATCTTTGTTTAAATATTGTGATGTTATGTGTGTTTTGGGAGCTGTTTTCTGGGTTTATTTGTAAAAGCAATAATGTAAAAAGACCCATTGATAAACTACCTGTCCAAGGGCACTAGTTTACAGTAAACAGGAACTTGCCACCCAAAGGAGCTTCAGATGAATGAGTGGTGAGTGATCACGGAGCTCTAAGCCTGCTGTGAACTTAAGAGACACTGTGAACATTGGCCACACTAAATTTACACACGGTTTCCTTTCTTCAATAACAAATGAACTGGGACCAGGGAGTTAGCTTATTGGCTTAAGTGTCAGCCTGGCAAGCACAAGGTCCTGAGTGTGATCCCCAGTACCAAAAGAAAAATAATAAATAAATAAATAAGATTTCTGTGGCTTTTTCACTTTATACTACTTACAACTTTTTTACTTTTGCAATAATACTTTGTTTAAAAGACAAACATACTGCATAGCCATATGTTTTTTCATTTAAAATTTCTATTGATATGTTTGTAGCATGTAATAGTTACACATCATTTGGGGAATCGGTACATAGCCACAGCATATCTTCATTTGGATGCCCTTTTCCTTCCTTACCTGCCCACTCCTATCCCCCTTTTCAAACAGTCTGCATCTTTTGTGGCTTACTGTCTCCTTTTTTATTTTTTGTTTTAAAAGCAAAAACAACATAGAAATAAAATAGAGTTTCACATTAGTCTAACAAAAGAGTAACAATAAATAATACATTGCAAGGAGATTCCTTAAAAACCTAGGATTAGCGGTCCCATTCAACCCAACTGTTTCTCTTCTGAGTATCTTCTCAGAAAAATTAAAAACATCAAATCACAGAGATATTTGTGCATCCATGCTTATAAAAGCCCAATTTTTAATAGCTAAATCTTGGAAACAGCAATGCCTATCAACTAAGGAATGGATGATTTTTTTTAATATGATGGAGTACTACTTATCCATAAAGAAAGATAAACTAGAGACTTTTATAGATAAATCGATGCAACTTGAGACCATTCTCATAAGTGAAATAAATCAGGCCCAATTGAGTGCAAACACCATTTTGTCTCACTAGTGTGACAAGTTGAATGAGTAAATAAGATTTAAAATGTGTGGTAGCTACTGTGAATTGGGAAGAGACTGTTCAAAGAAAAGAGAAACTTATTGAAGAGAGGAAAGAGGAAGGAAATGAAAATGGAAAATATATATACACAAGATAGTTAAAATGGTTATACAGCTCATTTCTCTTAGTTAATCAAAAAGGAAGAGTGGTGCTAAATATGGTTTGATCATATTTCATGACTGTATCTTGTACTCTGAGTAAGCGCTACAAAAATAACCATATCTTTTAAATTTTACTCTTTATATTATATTTGTGTTTCTCATATAATGGACACCGTATGGTATGTAACTTATTTATGTCTGACTTCTTTCACTTAACATAGAAGCAAGATGCATCCATTGTGTAAATGACCTGAATTCATTCCATACATATATGGGTTCCATTGTGTCTGTTCACCATGTTTTCTTGATACATTTGTCTGTTGATGACCATCTAGGCTGTTTCCAAAGCTTAAGTATCGTGAGTTGTGCTGCTGTAAACATGGTTAGATATGTGTCACTAGAGTATGAGAACTCTAACTCTTTTGAGAATGTATCCAGGAGAGGTACAGCTGAAACAAATGGAATATCTACTTTTAATTTTCCGGGGAATCTCTATACTCTTTTCCACAGTGGATGCAGTAGTTTACATTCCCACCAACCATACAGAAGTGTTCTCTTTCCCTTGTATTCTCAGTGATATTTGTTACTTTTTGAGTTCTTGATGAAAATCATTGTTACTGGAGTAAGATAGAAGCTCAGACTTGTTTTGACTTGCATTTCCTTAATAGAAAAGATGCTGATCAGTTTTAAATGTATTATTGGCCATTTAATTTCTTTAGAAAAGTATCTATTCAGTTTATGGGCTCATTTTTAAAATTGCATTTCATTAGTGATTAAGTTATTTCAATGCTTTATAAATTCTAGATATTAGTCCTCTCAGACATCTTAGGCTTGTGTGAGAATTGACTTAGTTAAAATTTCTCTCATCTTCCATTTGCAGCTGAAAGAATAAGTGCCAACTTATTTGTTCCATCCATTAATTGTTAGACAAAATTAACCAATACATTTTTCTTCTTCTTTTTCTTTTTTTCCTGTATTTAGGGTAGGGCCTACAGGGTCTGCAGGGTCTCACTATATAGATCAGACTCATAGTGAGTCTCCTGTTTCAACCTCCCAAGGACTGGTCTTCTAGGCGCACACCACCATGCCCAGTCTTAAGCGCCATCTCAACATGCCCCATGGGCTGGGCTGGCATGGAAGGCCAGGGATCCAACCCTGGCCACTGCACTCTGCCTAAGCAGGCATGTTAGTTTGCTGAGCTATCAGGCTGGCCCCAACCAATACATTTCTCTAAGAAAGATCTGTGGGGGAATATTTCATCATAGATTCAAGGAACTATTCAAAATTCTCATTTATTTTGAGGTAGTTTTTTCAGTTATTTTATTTTATTTTTACATTTTGCAGTACATGAAATCTTGGGGCGTAGATACGTATATATAACACACCTTGTTTATTTTTAATTTCCTTTTGCTTCCTCCTACATTGTCCTTCCCTCCACCTCTCCTAAGTGCTCTTCCCCATGTTCATTCTTCTTATTCTTATTCTTAGATAATGATTGTGATATATAATGTTTACATTCACTGTGGGTATTTAGTTCCTATATGTGACATCAGATATTATGATTTTTAAAGGAGTTTATCCAATTTGTCTAATGATCAAAATTTTGGCATAAAGTTGTTTATCATATCCTCTTTTATGTCTATGGAATCTATAATTATTTTTTCTTTCAATCCAAATAATTGTAATAGTATCTCTCTGATTGGTCTATTAAGCACTTACTGCTTAAATACGCTACTAATTTTTTTATGCTATCTTAACTCTTTTATATTGCATCTCTGTGTCATGCTTTCCTAGTTTTGCCTTCTGTTAATTTGCTGTTTTATTTACTTCTTGAGGTGCAAGCTTAGGTTACTGCTTTTAAACCTTCCTTCCTAATGCATTGAAAGAGATGAACTTGCTCTTCATACTTATTTCACTTAGTTATACCAATTTTAGTGTTCTTTCACTTCAGTAATTTTTTTCTTTTCTACCACCATCTTGGTACCCATTAACCAGCTTTTCCTCATTCTTCTGTCTCCTTTGCTCTCCCACATCTCTGCTAAACATTATTGTACTCTCAGTTTCTCTGAGAGCAACTTTTTCAGATTCCATACAGAATGAGACTGTCTGGTCCAGACTTCTTTTGGCTGGCTTAATAGTCTTCACTTCCACACATATTGTCTCAAATGACAAGATTTCCTTCTTTTCTTAGGAACTGAAAAATATTCCATTGTGAACATGAACTGCCCATCTCCCAGAAACCCCAGTTCCTGAAATGGCTATTCCCAGGTACCTGAGACTTGGGAACAAAGCCTGCTCCCATAGGCACAGCACACCTGACCTACCTCCTGGGCCCATAAACCATTGCTATTGGCACGTACTCAGCTATTCTTGCTCCCTCACTGTCATGTCCCACTTCACCTCTGTTCACCTAAGTCTAACCCACAAAACTCCTTAACTCGACCCATAAAAGGCCCAGCTCAATAAGCTTGACTCAGACTCTCCTTTGGAGTTACTCAAGGAGTTCCTCCCCTGAACTCCATATCCAGGCTGGCTGTGCTCCTCACTGGATTGCCACCATTTGTCTCACATGTATCACATTTTCTTTAATCTTTCATCCCAGTGTGCACTTTGGATAATTCTACAACTTCACTCTTGTGAATGGTGCTGTAAAAATAATAGTAGTGGACACATCTCCTCTACAAAATGATTTATACTTTAGGGGTAAATACCTATAACTAGGATTGATTGATCATATTGTATTCTATCTTTACATTTTTGAGGCATTTCATATAGCTTTCTGTAATTTCACAGACAGAGTATCTCTTGTCCTAAGTATTGTCTTATCTGAAATGTTTGTCAACAGAAATGTTTCAGATTTTGGATTTTTTGGTTTTATATTATTTGGTTATATGTGATGAATTTGGAGATGGGACCTGTGTATAAAAATGAAATTGATTTATGTTTCATTCTATATCTTGTATACATAGGAGAAAGTAATTTATATAATATTGTAAATAGTATTCTTGCATGAGGCAACAGTTTCATGATGCATTTAAAATAATTAAATATATTGTATTTTCTATTTTTAGGTTAGGAATATTCAACCTGTACTTTTCATCTTTCCACCAACAGTGTACAAGGATTTCCTTTACTCCACAGTTACCAACATGTGTTTCCCTGTTATACCTTTCACAGCAGCTCTCATGGCAAGCACGAGATAATATCTCATCATGGCTTAATTAGCATTTACCAAGTGATTAGTGATTATGAGCTTTTTTATTTATCTATTAGCCATTGCATGTCTTCTCTTGATAATTCTTTCACACATTTTAAAAATTTGTTTGTTTGTTTGTTTGTTTTCTGCCTTTGTGGCTTCAGTTTAATGTGCTTAGTATGATGTCAATTAGGGTTTACAAAGAGAGGAGTACGCATGAACTTCTAGAAATCAAACTATTTCTGCTTTTCCAGTGTAATATTATGGTTAAGCACTCAACATTAACATTGGGAGAGCATCCCAAACTAAAGTAATTTCTAAAGAATATGCAAAATGTACAACCTTTATAGATGTTATGCCAATAATGTAGAAAAATAGAATAATAAAAAATGATCAATTCAAAGACAGCCAGAAAATAATTTCATAAAAGAGCAGGACAAATGGAAAGTCAAGAGTAAGGTCATTGGGGCCTGCCCCTTAGCTCAGTTCTTTAAGTGGCTGCTTCAACAAAACAGTCAGGCTCAGGTTGCTGTGGTTCGATTCCCACAACTCAAGCCAGCCAAACCTGCCCTGAAGGCATTCGGAGAAAAAAAAATGGTAAGGTCATATCTTATAACCCAGAAAAAGTAATAATTACTGAACTTTAAATTGGCTAGATGCTCTACTTATAATATCAATATAATTCAAATGT
>NW_004526673.1:0-503 GCF_000260255.1 Octodon degus
ATATCCAGACTAAGTGAATTCTTCTTAGGCTTCACCTTAAAAGACGTTAAACATACATACGACAACTCGGCTAATAGCTGTAGAAAAAAATAGTAAAGGACAATAACAAAGCTCTGATTTTTCTCCTGAGATTGTGTGGTGTTCGCCTTTAGACTGGACGTCTGTGCCAAGCTGTGAAAGGACAGGAGGGCGCTAAAAATAAAATAAAAATAAATAAATAAAAACACTATTAGAGCAAATCCCTCTACTCATTAAGAGAATGTAATTATATATCTATCCTAACCATTTTGAATACACAGATACAAAATGGACATTCATCTGTATACCTTTTTTTTGTTTAGTTCTGTTATTTGACTATTATAGGTGTGTTAACTCAGCAAAATATTCCAAAAGAGTCCAGTAGTCCATAATAGTATTGGGTCTTCTGTTTCACTGGCAATGTCAGAAATTGTTGACCTGAGTCCCCCACAGCTCAATAAAACAGCAAAGCATTACTTCTTATA
>NW_004526673.1:3823-4861 GCF_000260255.1 Octodon degus
GTCTATTTTGTTGCCAATATGATGCTGATTTTATCACAGTAGCCTTGTAGTATAATTTCAAGTCAGGAATTGTAATGCCTCCTGCCTTGTCTTTATTACCCAAGATTGCTTTGCTATTCTAGGTCTTTTCTGGTTCCAAACAAGTTTTAGGAATGATTTCTCTTTGTGCGGTATATTGGTGGTAGTTTGGTAGAGATTGCATTAAATCTGTATAGCAATTTTAAGAGTAGGGCAATCTTCACAATGTAGGTTCTTCCAATCCAGGAGAATGGAGTATCCTTTCATTTTCTATAATTCTCTATAATCTCTTTTTTTCAGAGTACTGTAATTTTCCTTGAAAAGGTCTTTGACTTCTTTAGTTAGATTAATTCCAACGCATTTCATTTTCCTCAGTGCTATTATAAAAGGTATTGTTTCTTTAATTTCCCTCTCAGTGTGTTTGTTATCTGTGTAGAGGAATGCTATTGACTTTTGGGTATTGACTTTATAACCTATTATGCTACTAAATTTCTTTATTAATTCAGGAAGTTTCTTGGTGGTGTTTTTTGGGTCTTTCAAGTAAAGTATCATGTCATCTGCAAATAATGATAATATAACTTATTCTTTACCTATTCTTATTCATTTTTTTCCTCTTGTCTAATCTCTATAGCTAATGATTCCAGAATTATATTGAATAGGAGTGGTGATAGAGGGCATCCTTGTCTTATACCAGATCTAAGATTAAGAGATTTCAGTTTTTCCCCATTTAGCGTTATGTTAACTGTTGGGTTTTCATAAAATGGCTTTTACCAGATTGAAGTAGAGGCCATCTATTCCAATTTTCTGTAGGACTTTGAACATGAATGAGTGTTGGACTTTGTCAAAAGCCTTTTCTGCATCAATGGAGATGATCATGAGGTTTTTAGTTTTCACTCTATTAATATAGTGTATTACATTTATAGATTTTCGAATATTGATCTATCCATGCATCCCTGGGATGAATCCTCCCTGCTCATGGTGTATGATCTTCTTGATGATTTGCTGTATTCTATTTGCTAG
>NW_004526673.1:5837-6705 GCF_000260255.1 Octodon degus
CATGTCTTATGGACCATCATGTGGCCAATTTTAGAAAAAGACCCATGTGTAGCTGAGAAAAAATGTGTATTCAGCTGTGTTTGGGTGGAACACTCTGTATATGTCCACCAAGTTCTTTTGTTTCAAGCTCTGGTTCAGTTCTGTTATTTCTTTGCTAAGTTTTTAACTGGTTGACCTATCTTTTTGGGATAAGAGGGTGTTAATGTCTTGTACTATGATTGTGGTCTAGGTGGAGTAGTAGGGAAAGGCAGCTTTCCCACACACTCACCAGGCCTGGGCTAGGACTGGATCTGGGGGTCCCCAGAATGCGGCAGAAATTCTCAGTGGGTGGGCAAGGTGAGGGGATGCTGCGGAGTGAGTCCCAAGCGGGTGCAAGAGGGTCTCACCCATGCTGCGCCTGGGCTGGGACTGGCAGGTCCCACCAGCACAGGGTATACGGAAGCCTGATGTCTCACATGGCTTTCAAAGCAGCTCTAAGTTATTCAAAATTTCACTCAATTTTACCTCAAAAATGATATTGAGCATTATGCCATGCTTGACACCTCTGAGTGCAGTTGTGAATACGACGAGGCTATGGTGCTTGTGGACAAAAGGCACAACCTAAAATACCTAAGCTTGACAGGATCTTCTGATGCCACATTCAATACATTCTCTCCACTCCTTTAAGTAATCTCTTTAAATCTCTCCTTCAAAAAAAAAAAATGGAGGAACAACCACCTACCCGAGAGACATCATAGCAGTAAATGGCATGTCATGACAAGCAACCCATATTCAGAATACCAGAATGACAGGCACTCCAAACATGAAACTACTGTTACAAATTACCATCTGCAGTGCAGTAGCTTAGTTCACAGGTATCAGTATATAT
>NW_004526674.1:0-623 GCF_000260255.1 Octodon degus
TTTTATTACCTTTGGGATTCTCTTCAGTCTTGGAAAAGCAGTACTTCTCAAAATGTCTAACGAACATCTTGAACATGTGCTCCTGAGGAAGATGAAGGCTGAGAAATTTGAAGGCAAGAGCCCTGATGCTCACGCTCTGAATCTCAGTCTTCCACAGTCCCCAAGTCTTTGACAGTCATACCATAGTGGGATCTTCATCTCCTCTCCTCCTTCACCGTGTCCAATCCAGGAGGAAGTCCTCACCACAGAACTTTCAAATATGTCCAGAAGATGGCATCTTCTTGCAGCTGGTATTGTTGTGTTTCTGGAAACTTCTACCATCCTATCTTCAAGGATAACATAAATAATAACGATTAGCACTTTGGCTTCAACATATTTATCACAATTCTAACTTCCTCCAAGGGTACTATATATCAACTCACCGAAGTAATCATAAGATATGAGACAAATCATGCCAAAATCCCACTAAGTCTTCTCTCACTCAAGCTAAAAGGTTACAGTGATAGAGAAGGCCTCATATGACCTTGCGATACCATCAAAACTGTGCTCACTTTCCATCAATCTTACTCATCCATTCCAGAACTTCTAGAAGTGTCTAGAATCTTCCGGGCAAGCCCACCTTC
>NW_004526674.1:1937-2491 GCF_000260255.1 Octodon degus
ATGAATAAATGAATAGATAAAATTTTAATTCACATATTTAATTGTATATTCAAAGGGTACAATGTGAAATTCTGATATCTCTGTCATAATCAAGTTGGGACGGTACAATGTGAAATTCTGATATCTCTGTCATAATCAAGTTGTGAAATTCTGATATCTCTGTCATAATCAAGTAATATATACATCACTTCAAACACTTACAAACCCTGTATTTTGAGGTTTTAAAAATTCCTATCTCCTCATTTTCAAGTTCCTCTCTCCTGCTTTTAATCCACTGCAAACACTTGATTTATTGTGGTCTTTGTAGTCGTATCTTCCTGCTAATGTAAATCTGCACCAGCAGCCATTCACCAGGGCTAGCGTCACCGTCTCAGCTCCACTTCAGATCATCAGGCATTAAGCTCCACATGGCATGCATAATTCAGAACCCTTGGATACACAGTTCCTAGCAGGGTTGAAACTCAGATGAAAATCTGATGAAGCTCACTGGGCTGACAGGAGGCGGAGCTTACCTAGTAATGAGAACTATGGATATCAGCTGTAAACAAATGAGC
>NW_004526674.1:4301-4844 GCF_000260255.1 Octodon degus
AGAGAGAGACAGAGAGACAGAGAGACAGAGAGAGAGAGAGGCCCAGCAGGGTGGTACAGAATGATGTACCCTCATAGCCTTGCAGAGCTCGTCCTCACGGACTCACCTCTACTTCTTCCAGCCAGAACGTGCCTCCTCCAAGCACTCTTACCTCTGGAATCATCCATTGAATAATCCAGCAGTAAGGACAATACTTCCATGACCAAGTCATCCTCACGAAGCTCAACTTGTGAAGCCATGAGTCTTTGGGGGGGCAGCACACTAGATCTAAACCATAACAAATACCAACACCTAGTCTTACTTACACAGAGGCATGAGCAATTTTGATGAATGAATTAGGACACGCATAAGTTAACCGTCATCGGTACCTGTGGCAACTGTAACTTCTCAAATTCTAGGTGTTTGTCATCTTCTGAAAAAGCACTCATGACTTAGAAAGAATCAGAGAATTTTGCCACCAAGTTTTTGCATGGCTAAGTATAGCCTATGTTGGAACGCTTTATTTTAATAGCAGGGATTATGAGTAACCAACTTGCCTTTAGG
>NW_004526675.1:0-1234 GCF_000260255.1 Octodon degus
GAAATAAAGAAGGCCACTATATCCTTGTTAGGGGAAAAATTCAAGAGGAAGAGGTAACATTCATAAATATGTATGCACCAAACACGAGAGCACCCAAATATATAAAGCAAATCTTAATGGACATGAAAAATCTAATATCCAATACTACAAACTTAACAGGAGACCTTAACACCCCCTTATCCCCAAAAGATAGGTCAATCAGACAAAAACTTAACAAAGAAATAAAAGAACTGAACCAGAGCATCAAACAAATGGACTTGGTGGATATATACAGAGTTTTCCACCCAAACAAAACTGAATACACATTTTTCTCAGTTGCACATGGGTCATTTTCTAAAATTGACCATATACTGGTCCATAGGTTATGCTTAAGTAGATGTAGGAAAACAGAAATTATCCCATGCACATTATCTGACCACAGTGCAATGAAACTGGACATAAACGACAAAAGAAACCAGAAAAATAACCTAAACACATGGAAATTAAATGATACACTATTCAGCAACCAATGAGTCACAGATGAAATTAAATAAGAAATTCAAAAATATCTACAATTCAATGAAAATTCAAGAACAACTTATCGGAATTTATGGGATACGGTGGAAGCAGATCTCAGAGGGAAAATTCATAGTTGTGAACTCACACATTAGGAAAACAGAACGGGAACAAAAAAAACACCCTAATGTTGCACCTTCAACAACTAGAAAAGGAATAGCACACCAAACCCAGAGCCCAAAGACGGGAAGAAATCATAAAGATTAGAGGAGAAATTAATTCAATTAAGATGAAGAAAACAATTCAAAGAATTAAAAAAGCAAAAAACTGGTTCTTTGAAAGATTAAATAAAATCAAGAAGCCCCTAGCTAACCTCATCAAAAAGAGGAAAGAAAAAATTCAAATGCAAGCAAAAAGGAGCGGAAAAAGGTGTAATTACGACAGACCCAGTGGAAATTCAGAAGATTATCAATAGGTACTTTGAGAATCTTTACTCACACCGAATACAAGACACAGAAGTAATGGATAGATTCCTAGAAAGGTACAAATTACCACAACTGTATTGACAAGATATAAGCACTCTCAATAGCCCAATAACAGCCAAGGAAATACAAGATATAATTAAAAACCTACCAGCAAAGAAAAATCTAGGTCTGGATGGATTCACAGCTGAGTTCCACAAGAAAATCACAGACCATGTAGTCCCTCTACTCCTCAAACTCTTCCATGAAATTGAAAA
>NW_004526675.1:2344-3806 GCF_000260255.1 Octodon degus
ATTATACTACAAAGCTACTGTGATAAAATCAGCATGGTACTGGTAACCAAATAGACCTGAGGATCAATGGAATAGATTAGAAGATGCTGAAGCCCCTACGAACACACTCAGCCACCTTATCTTTGACAAAGTGGCCAAACATACTGACTGGAAGAAAGATAGCCTCTTTAACAAATGGTGCTGAAAAAACTGGCTTTCTACATGCCAAAAACCCAAACTTTACCCAGGTCTATCACCATGCACTAAACTAAAGTCAAAATTGATTGAAGATCTACACATTAAAGCAGAGACACTAAATCTCCTGGAAGAGAAAGTAGGAGGAACTCTTGAAGACATACGGGTAGGCAAAGTGTTCACAAAGAAAAATGAAATTGCATGCAAAACAGTAGAAAGAATTAACAACTGGGACCTGCTCTTATTGAGAAGTTTTTTCATGCCAAAAGAAATTACCAACAAAGTGAAAAGACAACCCACAAATTTGGAAAAAATCATGACAAATAAATACTCAGACAAAGGTCTGCTCTCTAGAATTTATAAAGAACTACAAACACTATGGTCCCAAAATTAAAAATTCAGTCCAGAAATGGGTATCTGAGTTGAACACACATTTCTCAGAGGATGAATTTAAAGAAGTGAATAAATATATGAAAAAATGCTCAACATCATTAGCCATCTGTGAAATGCAAATTAAAACAACATTGAGATATCATCTCACCCCGGAAAGAATGGGTATCATAAAGAAATCAGCCAACATCAAATGTTGGAGAGGCTGTGGGGAAAAAGGAAACCGTCTCCACTGCTGGTGTGAAGGTAGACTGGTGCAAACGTTATGGAAATCAGTGTGGAGACACCTTAAAAAGTTGGACTGGAAATTCCATTTAAACCAACTATTCCTCTACTGGGAATTTTCCTGAAGGATCTGACAACATCATATCATAGGGATATATGTGTGCCTGTTTAGAGCAGCACAATTTGTGATAGCCGAATCTTGGAAACAACCAAGATGCCCATCACCTGAGGAATGATTGAAAAAGATGTGGTATTTTTACACAATGCAGTATTACTCAGCTATAAAGAATGATAAACTTGAAGCCTTTGCACTGAACTGGATGCCACTTGAAGATATCCTCATAAGTGAAATAAAACAGACGCACATGTGTAAATATATAGTTTCCCTAGTATAAGAACGCAAAAGAAGAAATACGAATAGAAAGCTATAATACAAGTAAAAGTAAAGTAGAAACTTGAGGACTAACAAATTAAGAGAAGGAAAGGAAAAGAGCTAGGAAATATGACAATGACAAGCCATACAGTTATATGTAGAAGATGAGCAAGGCAATGATCCTGAGAATCTCCAGAAGATTTTGGAATCTAGCAGTTAATTGGAAAGATTCTCACCCTGACTAACTATATATACTGATACCTGTGAACTAAGCCACTGCACTGAAGATGGTAATCTGTA
>NW_004526675.1:5041-5647 GCF_000260255.1 Octodon degus
GTGTATTCAAAATGGTTAGGATAGATATATAGTTACATTCTCTTAATGAATAGAGGAATTTGTTCTAATGGTGTTTGTAAATAGGATATCAAGTCGGCATCTTGTACAGCAGTTAACCGCTAGGAATAATATATGCAATGTTTTAATTATTGAAACTGTCCTACCAATATGGTTTGAAACTGTCTCGTTGCTATTTGTTTCTCAATAAAATTATGAAAAAAATAAAATAAAATAAAATTGGGAACAGGAAATCTTTCTAATTCTCTCAAAACAAAAAGCTTTCCCCCCACCCCCGTGACCTCAAAATAAATAAATAAATAAAAAGACTCAGGACATTTGAGAACTTGTACTGTAACATCATATAAGGCGGTAGTGTCCCAAATTTTCTGATCAAGGAGATTATGTGGCCAAAGAGAAAAGTGATCGATGATGTAGAGTGTGCCTAAGGAGAGTCACATGGAAAGCAAACATTCTCTCAGGCTTTTACAGAGAGCACATTGGCCAAGCAATTGCCGTGACTCATCCACATGGCTGACACTGACAGAGGTTCTACAATCTGAGGTACAGGATCTCAGGATAAATCCTGAGGGGATTTCACTGACCTTA
>NW_004526676.1:0-5665 GCF_000260255.1 Octodon degus
TGGTTCAGAGCCTATTTCATGGCCCGTTCAAAGGGAAGATTAGGAGGCCTTTTCCATTTCCTGTGTGAAATGATTCAGTTCCCAAGGGACTTGGTTGACACAGTGCCCCCACACAGCCCAGGTCCTGTATTGTTTGTAATTATGTTTGCAATTACAACCCATCCAAGCCCATCCGAGCCTGCACCAGGTGTGCCAAGGACAGTCCCAGGGCCGCTCAGGAGGAAGGGGGGCCGTGGGCATCTCTGGCTCCTCTCAGAAAACTGATGCATGCAGTGACACCGCAGATGGTGGGGATCCGATCCCCAAGATGGGCCTTCCTGTGGAAACGCATCTGGTGAGTGTTTCCAGGTGTAGGAGGTGCCCATTATTCACCTGTAACAGTTGTTAGCTCCTTGACAACACCCAGGTGGACATGCAGGTCACCCCCACCTGCCACAGCTTCCTGTCCACAGGGGCATTGGCCCTGAGCAGGACAGAGTGGCCTGGCTGTCACCAAAGGAAATTTTAGGAGGTGTAACCTAAGCCACCAACTTTGGTTCAAAGGTGCTAAGCAAGATGCTCCCATCAAACCTGTTCCATGTCCTTTCGTGTCTCCATGGGCCCCACCCCTAAAGGTTCTCTTCTTGTAGCTCAGTGTTCCCAAGAGCAGGCGGGGTTCTTGGTTCCTTGTCATCCCATGATGCCTTGGAAGGAGCCTCCTCGCAGAAAGACTCGTAAACAGGTGATGGGGGCGTCACTGGATTCTAAGGATATAGGTAACAGAGTCCATGTTATGCCCTGAAGCAGGGGAATACAGGATGATCAGAAAGTTTGTGCAACAGAAGCCCCAAACCTCGGAGGGCAGGAGCAGGACATCCTAGGCTTTGGGTGGCAGGTGTCAGCAGGAATTGCTCATTCAGGCTAGTCAGGGGGCTCAGATGGATTCAATCTGTGGAAGAAAACTTGTGAGTCCTTGTCCTAGACGGAGGCAGGGCTAGACCAACTTCCATCCCGGGATCTATCCCCAGCAGGATCTTTCCCACAACCCTGTCAGGAAACAACCTCTTTCCCTCCCTTCTTCCCTCAAGATAGTAGTAGTAATTACCCTCCCCCCACTCCCTGTCTAAATGCCACTTTTTTATTGGTCACTGACTCGACCCCCTACCTGCCAGTCCTTGTGTCTGGGTCTCTAAAATGAGCATAAAAATCAACATTAAAGAAAACATGAGAAATGGGAGTTGTGGCTAGGGTTGGCAGTTGCAGTCTGTCTGGTGGCCTTTTCCACGTGGAAAGTGCCAGCAGATAGAGATAGATTAAGTCTGTCACCAAGTCAGTTATAGCCCAGGGGTGAGGAGCTCTGGAGTGACCTTTGTTCAGAAAATATGTCAGTAAGGATGCTTTTGTGAGTGATGGAGGTGTGGTGCGTGGAATGAGTCAGGGCTCTGAAGACAAGAGTCCACAGGGGTGTGTGTGTGTGTGTGTGTGTGTGTGTGTGTGTACAAAGAGAGTTGTTCTAAGCAACTCGCTCATGTGACTGTGAAGTCTAGCGTGTCCAACACTTCCAGGGGGTGCTGGCAGGCTCGAAAGCTGAGAAAGATGCTGCTGTGCCGCTCTGGTCTGAAGCTTCCGCTGAAGAATTCTTCTTGCTTGTGAGAGCTCTATCTTTTCTTCTGTTCCCCTGATTGGATGAGGCTGATCTACATTACAGAGTACATATGCTTCCCTCAACTTCCACCAGTGTCAGCTTAATCTTATCCAAAAATGCCCTCACAAATAGTATTTGACCACATCCTGGGCACTGTGGTCCGTCTAAGTTGATAAAAACGAACCATCATTCACTGGTTTGGATTTTCAACCTTTTGGTTGCAGAATGCCAAAGAGGGTTGGTATTTTCTTTTTCTGTCCCCTGGTATAGGGATCATGTATTGATTCCTCCAGTGTGTGTCTGCTGAGTGTGGCCTCTTCGGGACCTTCACTCCTCCATGTGGTACCATAGTCCATCCCTGGCCACAGTGATTGGGCCAGTGATGGGCACGTGACTCAAGGCAGCCAATGGCGAGCAACCTGGACCTTGTATGGGGTGGGGGGAATGTTTCTTTCTGCTGCCGCTGCGGAGAAGGGCAGTGGTCTTTGGGAGGCTAGTGCCCTCTGTCCAGCTCAGGCTCTGAACCTCCTTAAGAAGGAAGTCACAGCTGGGGAAGGTGAGCTGGAGGAGAAGAAAAAAGGAATCATGAGGAGGTCACTTGAGGCCCCAGATCTAGCAGTCGCCAAGTAAGATAAGCCTGTGAAATTCTCAGGTGTGTAAGACAGTCTTTCTTCTCTTAAAGTTTGGACTTGGTTTCTGTCCCATGAAATAGAAAGACTCTCGTTAATATGCCTAGGAACTGGAAAGCTTTAAAAGAACTAAGTAAAGAAGGCAAATAATGAGTGAAACCACGATTATCATGATTGGCAGACAAAATTATACATGTGAGTGTGACTACCTCTTTAATCAGATACTAAAATAAAAATGGAAACATTAGCAAAGCTAGAACAAGTTAGTTCATGAAGAAGCCAGGACTAGAGGTGAATGTGAGAATCACTTTTGAGGGAGAACCAGACCTGTACCATTTCCTTTCTGAGGCTGGGTGCAGATAAGCCCATAAACGTGAGCCACGGAGCCCGGCGCACAGCCGGGAGGCCCATGCAAGGATGCTGTGGCGCCCCAGCTAATCCAGCCTGCTGCTGTCACTTGGTTTTGAGAGCGCAGTCCCATGAGCAGACAAGAGTCCTTGGCCTCGTGATGTCCTTCTGCATTGTGGCTGTCTAACCTATCTTACTTACAGTTGTCTCACTAAATATTGAAAGAAAAAAGAGTACCTGCTTTGACAAATGCAGGGGCTGGGGGTTTGATCCCGGGGCACGCTGAAAGGGTGATTGAGACTGGATGTGGTGGCACGTGCCTGTAATCCCAGCGCTTGGGAGGCTGAACAACTGGAAGGATCATTATGAGTCCGATCTGTGTAGTGAGACCCTGTAGACCTTGTACTGAATACAGTAAAAAAGAAGGAAAGAAAGAAGGCTTTGCAAAATACACATAGTGCATAAAGAATATGGATTCATGTGCAACAGGCATGCCAGACCCCAAGTGTGAGGACAAGGACCCTCTGCTGCTCCTCGGGGCCCCTTCTGTCTCACCGGTTCCCCCACAGAGGGAAGTGATTTCTGCTCTCTCTTTACCATTTCTGTGTTTTTCTCAGAGTTGCACCATCCCTGCGTGCTGCCCTTCGGTCGAGCGTGTTGAACTTGGGTAGTAAGGAATCTTCTGGATGCACCGAGCCGTGTCCACACTCATGCTGGGCATGTCTAGGGGTCATCTTTTGCTCCCTGCTCTCTTCCACAGACCCGCCCGTGATGGCCTCGTAGCTTCAGTGCGTTGTGTGTTTTTTCTTCCATGGTTTCCTATCATGCAAAGGGAACAGGAGATGATCCTGTGTCCTTCTGCTGATGAGGTTGGGATTATTTCCAATCTGGAGCCATGAATATTCCTGTACAGTTCTCCTACGCCCAAGTGACTATGGCTTTTTAGTTTTATATTTAAAATTTCACCCCAGGTAAGAAATGTCTTTTGTATCAAAGCACCCCCCCCACATGTGCACACACATACACAAACTCATGTATGTACAGCAGATAAACACTTTACAATAAATTCTTTACCATACAGTAGGATTGTGCCTGGGTCTGTTGTATTCATTTCAATGATGCTGGTCTTTGCAGCCCACCCCTGGCCACATACTGAGGAGGGGAGGTGCTGGAGTACTAGCTGAGAACTAGGTAGTTGTTTTATTGCGTGTGTGGGCAACAGGGGACTGGCACTAGAACGAAGGCTCACTAGGATGCCTGGTCTCAACCAGTGTGAGGGGGCACACTGAGGAGGACAGACACTGCAGAGCGTGGGACAACCACCCTGGCCCGGCTACACTCAGCAGGGACAGCAAGAAGTGAAGGGCAGAGAGCTCTACAAATCAGCAGTCAGAAGCAACCCAAGTGCCAGGCCCGGGGAGGACCTTGGGAGCCTGGCAGGGCTGAGCGTGGGCACAGGGGCACCTGGGAGGCCGGAACTCCACCTGCTGAGTAGGAATTAGGATTCATTCCCCACGGTGGGAAGATTCTGAGCCCTGGAAGCCAGCAGGGCCGCTCCTGGCTCCCAGTTCAGAAGAGCCTGCTCTGGGAAGAAAGTGAGGCGTACGCTGGAACTTGTGAGTCATTGGAGCTCAGCTGCAGCTTCGCAGTAGATCAGAACTTATCTTTAGGGCAAGTTCACTGACCCAGCCTTTCTGGAGGGCAGTTTGGAAATTTTGGGCACCTATCCCATAAAAACATATCACTTCTGGTCCAAACTTACATTCCCAGGAATTTATCCCAAGAACACAGAAAAGTATACAACGATGAATCACCAAAGATCTTTTATAAGGGCAAAGAGGGAGAGAGTCCAGCGTCACTTTCGCTTGTTGCTCCTAGGCCTGGGTGCAGTCTCCCATGGCTCTGGAGTTAGTTACATTTCCGGCCTCCCCTGTGGTGAGATGGTGGCTGTGTGGCCAGGTTGTGGTCGGCGGATGTGATGCAAGTTCTGAGTGGCATGTTGGGACCCTTTTGTATGATGGTTTACGTCTACCTTTCATTGCATTTCTCATTTGTCCCTCCCTCTGCGACCTGAGGTGTGGGCATGGTAGCTGGAGCTCTTCCTGCTATTTTGGACCATTTTGGGTTCATTGCTTAGGAATGATAAAGTATCCACCGAAGGAAACCAAGGTCCCTAATACCACCCTAGAGAGGCAATCTCTAGTCTCTGGTTCCCCTAAGGGATAAACTGTGGCTTAAGTTATATTATCCCTGAGAGATGGCAGAGCTTTGCAAAAAGTAGGAAATCCACTCAAAATGGTACAGCACATCCACGTATGCCAACGCTAAGGATGACAGCATGACTTGAAATTTGGACATGAAGTAGGGCTCATTGCAAATGAAGCGCTGTTTCATTTTAATAAAGCAGTGTGTGTGTGAGTGTGTGTGTGTGTGTGTGTGTGTGTGGTCTGTTAGATGTGCCTGCGTGCACATGTTAAGCACCAGGAATGCCACACACCAAAGTATAATGCTGTTTGTCTCTGGCTGTTGGAATCAGTGGTGGTTTAAACATTTCTTCTTTATTTCTAGAAAGCTTTGAAATAAGCATGACTTTAATTCTTAGGAAAAGAATACTGCCCTCATGGAGGAAAACCCCCACCTGTCATTGAAACCACCAGAGCCAGGAGAAATGTGAGAGTTGGTGGTAGGTGTCCGCTGCCTTTCCCAGAAACGTGACCTTGCGGGAGGCTGTACAAGCCAGCTGTGTCCCTGTTCCTTGGGCCTGTACCTGCCACGAGGTCACACAGGTGCAGAGGTTGCGGGTGGGGGTGGGGGGAGAGCAGATGTCTTGGGGTGCTCAGAACTCAGGGAACCAGGACAGATGGGCCGCTGTCCCTTCCCCTGCCCTCTCACCCTAACCAGCAGAATGCAGAGACTGGGCTGGGTGAGAGGGCCGTGGTGGCTCAGGGCCCTGACTGCCCCTTCCCCCAGTGCCAGGCCAGCCCAGCTCCCTGCCGCCCCCATGCATGCTCAGGGTGGGGCTGTGTTATTTCTACCAGCTGCCTGAGCCCTGAGCTCCCACCTC
>NW_004526677.1:0-1004 GCF_000260255.1 Octodon degus
CCAAGATCAAGCTCCTTCGAAGACTGAGACTTTTCCACCAAAGCGGGGTGGGGTGTCAGGAAACCAGGCAGGGCAGCTTCCTGCCTTTCTCAATTCCTGGGCCCTGCCCACCTGCAGGGCGAGGCCCCCATGCTGAGAACTGTGGGAGCTGATTCAGCCAAGTTGACACAATGTATCAACTAATAAAAGGACAGTACTGAAAATTACTTCATATACGTAGTGATTCAGGTCAAGAAACTTTCAAGCATTCATTTAGAGTTGGAGAGGTTCAAGATTGCTGATCGTTGCCTCCAAATATTTTATGTATTTGGTACAAGGGATTATTAGACAGTTTGGACTCACAGTGTTCCTCCTCCTTTCATCCTGCCCAGGACTGGGATTACAGGCGTGCACCACCATGCCTGGTTTCAGTGGCCTGAATAGAGCCCTGTTTAGCAAGGCATGTGGTGCCAGGGACCGACCTAGGTCCTTGTCCTTGCCTAGGCAGGTGCTAAGACCGCTGATCTTTCTCTGCAGCTCAGCCTTCATATATTTTAAAATCCAGATAGGTCATGAACTCTAAATGGGCACTGTGAAATTCAGCATCGTCCTGCAACAGTTCTGCCTCATGAGTTCATGAATTCCCTGTTCTTTTGATGTCAGCCAGGGAGCATGCGCAGTGGCCATGCTTGGGCTGCACAGAATCCCTCTCTTCACCAAGCTCCTTGACTTTTAGAAATGCATGCTTTGCCTTGCATAATGCATGTTATGCTTTGATAAAATAAATAAATTCACTTCAAACAAGTTAGACTTCATTCACTCCTAAATAAATTTATTACTACATAAAAAATAAAAATAAATAAGTAAGCTTTGTGTTGCAGTGTGGTCACTCATCTTTAAAAGGCTTTCCAGCCCTGTTGTAGACAGTTCCGTTCAATAGCAACTATGCCAATATTGTGTTTAACAAATAATAATCTCAGCTACTTGAAAATTCCCTGAGGGCCAGCCAGATAGTACAACAGACT
>NW_004526677.1:2429-2989 GCF_000260255.1 Octodon degus
TAAAACCTTGCAGCAGAACTCCTTGCAGAGAGGCTAGGAGCCAGACCTACCCAGCTAATCCAGGAGCTGAACATCTGGCCAGAGTGGCACAACTGGTTCACATCTATGAGATGCAACAGGAAGAAGCTGACCACAGCAGCCAAATCAAAACCAGGCATATCTGGATAAACTCAAAGTTGGGAGATATGGATCCTGTAAGTTGAGAGACTTTCTAGGGCCCAGATCTATGAGAAGGTCCTTTCTTATATTACTCTGATCTACAAAAGGGACAACAGGCAACTAGGTGAATGAGTCTCCCTGGAAGACTCCAGGTACATCAAGGGGAGCTGATTAGACAGAATTTAGGAGAGCTAACTTACATACAAATTCCCAATTTAATATCTGCTTGACTCAAGAGACATAATGTTTGTTTTTACTGTCTAAAATACAAACATATTAGTTACAAAAGTGTGTCAACTGCTAAATAAAACTACCCATTATTAGTATCCCTAGCTGTACTTCTGTAAATACGAAACTAAAACTGGGTTAATCATATAATCTCTGAGATAAGAATTTCTGTA
>NW_004526677.1:4619-5602 GCF_000260255.1 Octodon degus
TACTCATTAAGGGAAAAATCCAAGAGGAAGAGGTAACACTTATAAATATGGACTCACCAAACAAGGGAGCACCCAACTGTATAAGACAAATATTAATGGACAGGAAAAGTCTAATATCCAATACCTCAATCTTAACAGGAGAACTTAACACATGCTTATTGCAGAAAGATAGGTCAAGCAGAAAAAAAAAATAAAGAAAGGAAGTAGCAGAACTGAACCAGATCTTAGAACAAATGGACTGAGTGGACATGTACAGAGTGTTCAACCCTACTGCAGCTGAATGCACATTTTTCTCATCTACACATGGTACAGTTCCTAAAATACACCACATACTAGGCCATAGGTCATGATTAAGTCTATGCAAGAAAACAGAAACATCCCCATGTACATTATCTGACCAAATGCAATGAAACTGGAAATAAATGACAAATAAAACCACAAAAACTCCATAAATACATGGAATTTAACAGAACGCCCTCCTCAGCAACCAATGGCTGACAGATCAAATTAAACAAGAAATTAAACAATACCTAAAATTCAATGAAAATTCAAGCACAACTTATCAGAACTTGTGGGATGCAATGAAAGCATTTCTTAGAGCAAAATTTATAGCTGAAAACTCACACTTTAGAAAAACAGAAAAAGAACAAATCAATATCCTAATGCTGCACCTCAAATGTCTAGAAAAGGAAGAGCAAACCAAAAACAAAGCCTAAAGAAGAGATGAAATTATAAAAATTAGAGCAGAAATTAGTTAAATTGAGACGAAACAAACAATTCAAAGAATTAACGAATCAAAAAGCTGGTTCTACCTAATTTTGCAGAACAAAAATGAGAGAAAAAGAAAAGCTGCAAGAACAGCCAACATTTTGACCCCAGCCTTTCAAAGTCAGTGAAGACTCAGGACATAGGGGAAGCTCTACTGTAACATCATGATATTAAGATGTGTCGCAAATTTTCTGATCAAGGAGGTTATGGGACCA
>NW_004526678.1:0-4636 GCF_000260255.1 Octodon degus
GGCAGAAGATCCTACTTGGTGGGCGGGGTGGGGGAGGCACTGCAGAGTGGTGGGGGGCGGCCCGAGGGGCTGGGAGAGGTTCCGGCCCACGCTGCCCCTGGGCTGGGACTGGTCCCGCCGGCGCAGGGTAGCAGGAAACTCTCCGCACACTCACCGGACCTGGGCTAGGACTCTCAGCATTGTTTTAATTTGCATTTCTCGAATGACTAGTGATACTGATTTTTTTTTCATGTATTTATTTTCCATTTGCATTTCGTCATCTGAGAAGTGTGTTTTTATCTCAGATTTTCATTTTTTATTGAATCTCTGACTTTGGGGGACCTGATTCTTTTTAATTCTTTGTGTATTTTAGATAGAAGTCCTTTTTCTGAGGGACAGTCAGCTAAAATGTTCTCCCAATTTTCAGGCTTTTATTTTAACTCTGTTGGTGAATTCTTTTGATATACAGAAACTTCAAAAAGTTGAGATCCCAGATGTTTATGGTATGAAATACTTCCTGGGCAGTTTGGTTTTTGTTCATGAACTGTCTGCCTACCCCTGTGTCTTCAAGATTTTTACCTACTGCAGTAGATTCAGTGTCTCTGTTCATTATGTAAATTTTTGATCCATTTTGACTTTAGTTGACCTTAAGAGTAGAGAGTTTAAAGGGAGTGGAATAAAAGCTATGACATAGAAAGTTCATGAATAGCACTTTGTAGGCAATGGGGACAGTAATCAGGATCACTGGTGAACAAGGGAGAGAGGGGCAAGTGGATGAGAGGAAGGTTAAGGTGCTGTGCAAGTGGGAACAAGACTGCATGCTTTTAACATCATCCCCTACTGGCTTGGGGTGCGAGGGAGTGGTGTGTGATTTGGAGATTATAAAGAAGAATTACTGAAGTGACTGACTCAGAAAGAGCACCTCCCTGCTACCTGGAGGAGGAATGACTTGAAATATTAAGGAAATTAGGAGACTCAGGAGAAGCAGCACAGACTGTATAATCAACATCTTTCCAGATTTAAACAGGTCTTTGGGCTGGAGATATGGCCCAGTGACAGATCATTTACCTACTGTCATGGGTTCGGTCTTCAGTACCATGGGTTCAATGTGGAGGAGAGAGAGAGAGAGAGAGAGAGAGAGAGAGAGAGGAGGGGAAGGGGGGACAGGAGGAGAGGAGAGAAGACAAGAGAAGACAAGAGAAGAGACGACAAGAAAAAAGTACTTTCTAAGTATATTGATAAAAAGGTCTTTAAGTACCACTGGCTTTTGCCTTTGACAGAGAACATGTAATATTAATACATTGAGGTGGATCATATCATAAAAAATAAAGCTTCCCACTTGTTAGACACTAAGTTCTCAGGCAAAGTAATTTATTTCATGGCTACAGCAATGACCTGTGAAGGGGGCAGTCTCTCACTGTTTTCCATATACTGCTGAGGATGCTGAGTGAGGGAAAGATTAGTTGCCCTCCTCATGTCCCACACCAGGAAGGAGCATACCTGGGATTCAGATCAAAGTAATCTGGCTCCAAGGATTGTTCAAAAGCAGTTTCCTCTTTGTTAAACTGAGTAACACAGATGCAAGGAATCTTTTTACCTGTTTACATGTAGCACTGCTACACTATCTACTCCCCTGCCATTTATATTTATTAAATACTACAGAGGAAAGAGCCTGTGTCCCATTTCTATGTTGACTTTATTGACTTCTAAGCCCTTCAAACTGTATAGGGTTAATACTGAAAGATCCTAAACAACACCTGCTTTCTGCTCTCTCTATCTTACTCTGACCATAACTCTCTAATAGCACGAAAGGTAATTGATTCAATTTATGGAACCAAAGGGCAAAAGAATATTACACATGATGGCAACTGCTCGGCATTGACCTTATATTCTTTCATTTTAGAGAACTGTTATCTTCCTTTCAAATAAAAGATCTAATCAAGAGATTTTGACCTTGAAGATTTGATTTCCTGTTTGCAATAAAATTTTTATTTCACACAGGGTTATTCGCTGAACCACTGTTTTTCAGGGACACCCTAAGAGGCAGAAAGGAACAAAACTATTTTAAAAATCCATAATTTTGCCTTGGAGCTTAGAACACTCTCCGCTTCTTTCATTCAGGCAAGCAAGAAGTAGATTGTTAGGAAAGATCTGCGGTGGAACCAAGTGAAGTCAGCCTCATAGAAAGAGTTTTGGTGATGGAGGTGCAGCCAGGACTTGCTGCTTTCACCTGTTGTAATAGCTTATGGAGCTCGTCTCCAAGGCAACTGAACTGAATGCAGAACCCACACTGAAAATCGTACAGCCAATCTACAAACAGCTTCTGAGTAATTTCATCCTCTTCTCTTTCTCCTGGGTCAGATACACTGATGGAGAGGACTTCAATTCTAAAAGAAAGCTCAGAGAAGCCCAGTAAGGAGACTGCCATGATTAGTCTAAAGAATCACAGGATGGATAGGAGGAGGAGGATCTCAGACCCAGAACAGCAAATCAGACTCAGACAGGAAGACCTGGCTACAAAGCTGCTGCTGTAATACCTACAGCATACCAACCCAAGTACGTTTTTATTTTGGTTTTTTTTCATAATTTTATTGATAAACAGATAGCAATGAGACAGTTTCAAATCAAATCGCTAGGACAGTTTCAATAACTAACACACTGCACACATTCTTCTTAGTGGTTAATTGCTGTACAAGATGTGGACTTGAGATCCTATTTACAAGCACCATTAGAACAAATCATTCTATTCATTAAGAGACTATAACTATATATCTATCCCATCCAATTTGAATACACAGACAAAATGGATATTCATCTGTATACCCCTTTTTTTCTAACTTCCACTGTTTGAATATTATAGGTTTGTAAAGTCAGCAAAATATTCGAAAGGAGTCCAGTAGCCCAAAATAGCATTGGGTCTTCTGTTTAACTGGCAATGTCAGAAATTATTGACCTGAGTCCCCCACAGCTCAGCATAACATCATGGCTTTACTTCCTATGTTTCGTCTTCAAACTTTTCCATGGGATGGTTAAGACCAAGGTAAAGCAGGACCTATGCAACAAAAGTTGTAGCTTTTGGGTCTGAGAAGGTCAGTGAAATCCCCTCAGGATTTATCCTGAGATCCTGTACCTCAGATTGTAGAACCTTTGTCAGTGTCAGCCATGTGGATGAGTCACGGCCATTGCTTGGCCAATGTGCTCTCTGTGAAAGCCTGAGAGAATGTTTTCTCTCCATGTGACTCTCCTTAGACACACTCTACATCATCGATCATTTTCCTCTTTGGCCCCATAATCTCCTTGATCAGAAAATTTGGGACACTACCAAGGTACATGATGTTACAGCACAAATTCTCATATGTCCTGAGTCTAAATTGACCTTAGAAGGTTAGGGCCAAAATATTGGCTTTCCTTGCAGCCCTCCTTTTTCTCTAATTTTAGTCTGCAAACTTAGGTTGTTAACCATCCAGAAGACAAGCTTATTGTTATTATCAAATGACTTAGGCTATTAAGCTTAACCTCACCATCTCTCTGCATTTCAAACATCTTAGGCATAATAAGGAACAGGTATTTTTCATCAAGTATTGATATGTTGAACTTTAAGTCCCTACAGAATATGATAAAAAAAATTAAAAATTAGATTATATTTTAAAAATAGGATAAAGAATTCTATACTTCTCATGTTTGCACGTAAGTCCAAAAATCTCACCATATTCAACCTTCAAGCAGGACAGTCCCACAATATTCCTTTTCCTGTCTCTTGCTTTCATTCACCACCGCCTTCTTCTTGAACATCCACCTATCCAAGAGACATCATAGTAGCAACTGGCATGTCATGCCAAGCAGCTCATATTCAGAATACCAGAATGACAGACACTCCAAACATGAAACTACTATTACAAATTACCATCTGCAGTGCAGTAGCTTAGTTCACAGGTATCACTATATATAGTCACAGTGAGAATCTTTCCACTTAACTGCTAGATTAAAAAATCTTCTGAAGATTCTCAGGATCATTGTCATGCTCATCTTTTACATATAACTGTATGGCTTGACATTGTCATGTTTCCCAGCTCTTCTCCTTGAGATCGTGCTTTCCTTTTACTTGTATTATAACTTTCTATTTGTATTTCTTCTTTGGAGTTCTCATACTAGGGAGACTATATGATATTTAAACATGTGTGTCTGGTTTATTTCACTTATGAATATATGTTCAAGTGGCATCCACTTCAATATAAAGGCTTGCAGTTTATCATTCTTAATAGCTGAATAATACCCCATTGTGTAAAAATACATCTTTCTCAACCATTCCTCGGGTGATGGGCATCTTTTTTGTTTCCAAGATTTGGCTATCACAAATTGTGCTGCTATAAACATAGGCACACATATATCACTATGATATGATGATTTCAGATCCTCTGGGAAAATTCCCAGTAGAGGAATAGCTGTTTAAAGGGGATTTCCAGGCCAACTTTTTTAAGGAATCTCCATACTGATTTCCATAACGGTTGCACCAGTCTACATTCCGACCAGCAGTGGAGAAGGGTTCCTTTTTCCCCACAGCCTCTCCGACATTTGTTGTTGGGTGATTTCTTTATGATAGCCATTCTTTCTGGGGTGAGATGATATCTTAATGTGGTTTTAATTTGCATTTCACGAA
>NW_004526678.1:4825-5589 GCF_000260255.1 Octodon degus
ACTTTCTCTTCCAGGAGATTTAGTGTCTCTGCTTTAATGTTTAGATCTTTAATCCATTTCGACTTTAGTTTAGTGCATGGTGATAGACCTGTGTCAAGTTTTGAGTTTTCGGCATGTAGAGAGCCAGTTTTTCCAGCACCATTTATTAAAGAGGCTATCTTTCTTCCAGTGAATATGTTTGGCCCCTTTATCAAAGATAAGGTGGCTGAGAGAGTTCGAAGGGGCTTCAGCATCTTCTAATCTATTCCATTGATCATCAGGTCTATTTTGATGCCAGTACCATGCTGATTTTATCACAGTAACCTTGTAGTATAATTTCAAGTCAGGAATGGTAATGCCTCCTGCCTTGTCTTTATTGCCCAGAATTGCCGTTGCTCTTCTAGGTCTTTTCCTGTTCCAGATAAATTTTAGAAACGATTTCTCTATGTCTGTGAGATATGTAGGTGGTATTCTGATAGGGATTGCATTAAATCTGTTCAGCAATTTTGGGAGTATGGCCATCTTCACAATGTTGGTTCTTCCTATCCATGAGCATAGAATATCTTTCCATTTTCTGAAATCCTCTACGATCTCCTTTTTAAGAGTACTGTAATTTTCCTTGAAAAGATCTTTGACTTTTTAGTTAGCTTAACACCAAGGTATTTCATTTTCCTCGGAGCTATTGTAAAGGGTATTGTTTCTATAATTTCCCTCTCAGTGTGTTTGTTGTCTGTGTAGAGGAATGCTATTGACTTTTGGGTTTTGACTTTATAACCTGCTATGCT
>NW_004526679.1:0-856 GCF_000260255.1 Octodon degus
TTTAGAGCCAGCCGAGTACGGACTGAAACCTCCACAAACTGTGAGCTAAATAAAACTTCCCTCCCTTCATTGTGGGTGTCCGGTATTTTGTCCCAGCAATGAGAGAAAAGTAACAAACAGGGAACTTCAATAACTTCTGGCTGAGAAAGAGAACAGCAGAGGAGCTTTCTGAAAAGGAGCAGGGTATCACCTATCAGTGTGAAAGTTATAGACGTGCTTAGTGACGATGTCATGTCACGTCATACGGTGAGTACAGTACAAGTGATTCTGGGGAACTAAGCACGATCTTAACTTTGTGGTAAAACTATTTGTTTCTGAAAACTATAGCCATTACAACAACCATTTCTTTAATCATAAAAAGGAGTTAAAATTTGCTTTATTTCTAAATAAAGCTTTGAAAAGTTTCATATTTATATTACTAGTAGTATATTGGATAGTTACATTATTATAACCATTTATAGAAAAAATGGTTTTTATTCAAAGAGAATACATGTCACACCCACATCCAGCTAAATAAACCCTTTCCTATTTCCTTAATGTTACTTATATCAATAAGAACATTAATCATTATCAGCATTCCTATATTAATAGCATTATCTACACCATCCTACCAAATTACAATAAACTAACACAGATACACAAAATATGTCATAATACCCTACACCTAACCTGTAACCTAGCATTAAAAAAATAACTGAAACCACTTAAAGCTGACTTTAACACCACATAAATAGCCTTGTAAGCCAAGGCCTGCAAAAAATTAATTCAGACTCAGAATTGTTCCTCTCCACGGAAATCTTTAGTAAAAGGCGAAAGATTTATACGATTTGAAGAGAAACCAGAGTACAGCTAGACG
>NW_004526679.1:4992-5883 GCF_000260255.1 Octodon degus
CTGGCAAGTGCAAGTCCCTGTGTTCGATCCCCGGTTCTGCCAAAAAAACCAAACAAACCCAAAAACAAAACAAAACAAAACAAAAAACGGTGCTGTAGGAGCTCCCGCTGTAAAAATAGCAATGATGGCTGGCCAGACAGCTCAGAGGACTAGAGCACCTGCTTAGGCAAAGCACAGGGACGAGGGTTCGATCCCAGGCACCACTTGCCGTGCAGGCCCCGCCCAGGGGTGCTCTGAGACGACAGTTGAGACTGGGCGAGCAAAATCCCAGCGCTTGGGAGGCTGAAAACAGGAGGATCGCTAAGAATCCTCTCTGTGTAGTGAGACCCCGTAGACCCTCTACTAAATTAAAAACAAAAAAAATGAAAGAAGGGGTGGTTCCGGCTCCTGTGCAGGTGTCCACGTCCTTGGGGCCACACAGAAGACACCTTCATTAATATTCTCTGCCCCACACTGGAGATTCAACCCAGGGAGTCAGGAGCTACAGGCCAGCCCTTGTTTTAAATTTGATTCAATAATTGTTTATTTATTTTGTGGTCCTGGGAATTAAACCGAGGGACTTCCCATTGATTTCCCTTTTTTATTTTATTTTTAATGTATTTGGTTATTGCAGGTCCCAATAAGCATCTCTAACTCATAGTAATCCTGTTTTCAGCCTCCCCAGCGCTGGGATTACAGGCATGCACCACCACACCCCGACTCAATGGCCAGCTGAAGAGTGCCCCAGGGGTGGGGGGCCCGAGCTGCATGTGGTGCTGGGGATCGGGGTCCCTGCGCTTGCCTGCTGGCCCTCCTGTTTTTAATTTTTAAATTTAGAGGCAGGCTCTCACTCATTCACTAGGCTGGGCTCAAACCTGCAGCTTTTTTTTTTTTTTTTTTTTTTTTTTTTTT
>NW_004526679.1:6388-7310 GCF_000260255.1 Octodon degus
TTAAAAGAGATTTATTTTACTTCTAGTAAAATAGGGTAAGCCAGGTATGTGTTCCACCACACCTGGCTTTTGGACAAAACCCACACAGTTTCAATAAAAAAATTAACTTTGTTTGGGACAACAATATTCTAATGAGACCCTAATTTACTAGACAGTTTTTATGGCTAGTAAGATTTTCAAGTTATAATATAAATGCAGCAGACTTGCATCCCGATGTTCTGGGAGGCTGAGAAGGGATTACAAATTCTCAGGCAATTTAGGAATTTAGTGAGACCCTTAAAACTAAAAGGGAAGGAGGACCAGGGATTTAGCTCAATGGGACAGCAACTGCATCATAATTTTTTTTTACTTTATTTATTTATGTGTGTGTGTGTGCGCGGCCAGCTCAGCCCACCAGGGGGCGGGGCCGGCCGGCATGTGGCGCTGGGGGATCAAACCGCGGTCCCCGTGCTTCGCTAAGCTTGTTCTAAGTAGGTGCTTTAGACCACTGAGCCATCCCACCAGCCCCGACTGCATCATAATTGCAAGGCCCTGAGTTTGATTCACAGTACAAGAGGAAAAACTAAACTAAACTAAACTAAACTAAACTAAACTAAACTAAACTAAACGGAGTCTAAGGAAGGTACAAAGGCCCCGAGTTCAATCCCCATAACACCATACACACTCATCAGTATGCAGTATAGTTTATTGTTTGTTTCTTTTTGTTTTTTGAGACAGGGTCTCGCTATATAGTTTAGGCTGGCCTTGAGCTCACTCTGTAGCCCAGGCTGGCCTCCCTACCAGGGTGATCCTCCTGCCTCAACCTCCTGAGTTCTGGGATTACACAGGTGTTCCACCACACCTGGCTTTTGGACAAAACCCACACAGTTTCAATTAAAAAAATTAACTTTGTTTGGGACAACAATATTCTAATGAGACCCTA
>NW_004526680.1:0-936 GCF_000260255.1 Octodon degus
TGACAGTACCTCATTGTCTGCTGGAACTAACTCACCAAGGTACATTGGCGTCCCCACTAGTGCATCGGAGATAATCTATAATGAAGAAAATAGCTTGGAAAACTTATCCAACAGTCTGGGCAAGCTACCTCTTGCATGGGAAATTGATAAATCTGAATTTGATGGGGTGACCTCAAATTTGAAACACAAGTCAGGTAAGGAAGAATCCCTGAAGTTCATATGAGAAAAATATATTTCTTAAAATTTTGCCATCAGACATATTTTCCTCTTATAATACCGTATGGCAGGTATTGCTGTTATCTTGCTTGTCTTTGTAGTTTTGAAAAATAACCCTGGTTACAGGACATTTAGTTCATTAGTGTGTTGCAGTTGGAGAATTGAAACTTCACCTTGGAATTTAGAGAGTTTGAGAATCAGTTTTGTGTTATATGAGTATTGTAGTAATGCTATTATTTCAGTTTTGCAGGAACAGAACATCAAATTTTGTAAACTACAAAACAGTTTTCTTTTCACCCTTTTGTAACGTGATAGCTTTTTGTTGTTGTTGAAAGTTTAGAACACTCATCAGGGCCCGTTGATATTTCTGAATAGGTCATGAACTACAGAGTTTTTGTTATTCTTGTTCTTTGTTGAGACAGGGTCTTGCTGTGTAGTTTAGGCTGGCTTGAACTCACCTTGCAATCCAGACTGGGCTTGAACTCCAAATGGTCCTCCTGTTTCAGCCTCCCCAGTGCTGGGATTACAGGTGTGCGCCGTCACGTCTGTCTGCCCTTTTGAGAGATCACATTCATCTAGTTGCAGTGCACAACCTTGGGGTGGTCTTGGGGTAGACACTAATGCTTCTCGGGTCTGTTGTTGGCACGCACAGAAGATGGGGATTTTATGAAGTAAATGCTCTTTCACTTTGTGTCAATATTCACAGGTAGTGGAGCTTTC
>NW_004526680.1:2506-3530 GCF_000260255.1 Octodon degus
CCAGCTCACAGGAGGCTGAGACAGGAGGGTCACTATGAGTCTGAGCTGGGTAGTGAGACCCTGTACCAAATAAATAAATAATAAATAAAAGCTTTTTGAAAAAAGAAAATGACAAATTTTAAAAATTGTGGTAAAAGGCATCACATATAAATGTGCCATTGAAGCCACTTAGTATATGTACAGTGCAGGGACATTGAGCCTGTTCCTATTGCTGTACAGCTGCCACCACTGTGCACTTTTCATTTTGCAAAGCTGAAATTCTGTACCTACTCAGCATTAATTCCCCTTTCCATCATCTTCAGCCCCTGGCAGCTGCCGTTCCACTTCTCTTTCTGTGAAGTTGAGCATTCTGGGCATCTCCTAGAAGCCAGCCCTACAGCGCCTGTCCTTCCGTGGCTGGCTTATTTACAGCCACCCCTGGGCTCTTCTCCTAGCCCGTTACTTAGAGCACCCCTTCCCGTTCTTTCAGGAGCAATCTGTTCACATTTCTAGGTCCAAAGCAGCTGTGTTGGAGAGGCATGTACACTTTTTGTTTTTAAGACCCATTCTGCAAATCTCTCTTCTGGTAGCTCACTCACTGATTTTTAAAGTAGTTATTAAAAAGGAGCAATTACCACCATTTTGCTGTTTGTTTTCTGTTTGCCTCACATTGTTCATGGTTTGTATTTTCTGCACTATTGTCTTATTTTGTGCTTAGTTTTTTCCTTTAGGGAAGGGCCTACAGGGTGTTCAGGTTCTCACTACTAGATTGGACTCATAGTGATCTGCCTGTTTACAGCCTCCTAAGAGCTGGGATTATCGGCGCGCGCCACCACGTCCAGTCTCTATGTTTTGTATTTTTTGTAGTGAAATGTTTTCATTCTTTTCTCATTCCCTTTTGTTTGTATATGTATGTTCTATAATTCTTGTCTTTGTGGTTTCATGGGGATTAAACATTGTAATATTAAAATACTCCAATTTGAATTTACAGTACCATCTTAGCTTCAATAAGATGTAAAGTTCTGTTCTCATACAGCTTCATTCT
>NW_004526680.1:4665-5679 GCF_000260255.1 Octodon degus
AAGCTATCTCCCCAGCTCAGATGTTCTTCTTGAGGGGCTGCTTTCCTCTGGCCATTTCAAAGATGCTCTTTTTGTCTTCATGTTTCAGCAGTTTTTATTATGCGTCACAGTGTGAGTCTCCAAGTTCATCCCGTTTGGTGTTCGCTAAACCTCTTCCATGTCTATATTCATGTCTTTCATCAGGCTTCGGAAGCTTTTGTCAGCTATTACTTACTTTGGACGTGTTCTTTCCCCCCTTTCTTTTTCTCTTGTCCTCTGCAGCTCCTATAGTGCATCCTGGCCCTCCTGGTGGCCCAGGTCCTTAAGCACTGTGCGCTTTTCTTCAGTATTTCTTTGTTTCTGCTCTTCAGATGCAATATTTTCAGTTGTTCTGTTACGAAGTCCACCAATCCTTTCTTCTGTGTGCTCAAATCGGACTTAGATTCATTCTAGTGAATTTCTCATTTTGGTTATTTTGTTTTTCAGCTTAAGTATTTCTTTTGTGTATCTTTTTGGGTTTTCTATTTCTTCATTATAATTTCCAAATCATCTGCATAATCGTCTTCCTTTAATCCTTTGAATATCTTCAAGATCTTTGTCTAGTAAATCTTTGTCTAGTAAATTTGCCTCTTGCTCTATTCTAGAGATGGTTTCTATTGTTTTTCTTTGTACTCTTTGTGATTTTTTTCTAATGAAGCTAGACTTAGAAAAGTAATCTAATACTGTAGTGACCCTGGAAATTGATTCATCTATTCATAGAGTTTGATTTTTTGTTTTTGTCCTTGAATTGCTGTAGGCTGAGTCTGCACTGGTGATTAACCTAATGTGTAAACTAAAGGATTCTAAGTTTGCTTTTTTGTTTTGTTTTTCAAAGCCTAGATTTTTCCCTGCATACTCAGGATGCTGACATTTTAAGTCCTCTGGAAATTGCTTCAGCTAGAGGAGTAGGGGCTTGCTTCTGGGGTGAGGAGGGAAGAAATGGCTGGCCTTTTGTTTGTTGTGGGAAGTAGTTGTTTTGGTTAAACCCACACTGTA
>NW_004526681.1:0-5650 GCF_000260255.1 Octodon degus
CAGGGGTATCTATTCCATTTGCAGACAATATCAACTTCAAACCAAGAATGAGTGAAAGAGATAAAGAAGGATACTACATACTTGTTAGGGGAAGCCTGCAAGGTAAGGAGACAACAATCATAAATATATGTGCACCAAATACACAAACACCCAACTATATAAGACAAGTTTAAACAAATGTAAAAAATCAAATGAGCAACAACACAATCATAATGGGAAACCTTAACACCCCATTGTACAAAGGGATGGATCAACTAGGCAAAAACTTCAGCAACGAAATAACAGAACTAAAGAAAACTTGTGAAAAAAAAAGACTTACTAAACCCTTACACGTTGTTCAGCCAAACAACATCAGCATATACATTCTTCTTGGCTGCACATGGGACAGTCTCCAAAATAAACCATGTACTAGCACACAGGACATACTTAAGTAAAGTCAAAGGAATTGAAATTATCCTATGAATTTTTTCTGACCGTAGTGTAACGAAATTGGAAATTATTGACAAAGGAAATAGTAACTTGGGACCAGACCACCCCTCGGGATCCAGCCCAGGCCTTGCTTGTAAGTGCAAATTTTCACCATGCTCTCAGGACTCCTCCAGAAGCAAACCACAACCAGGCCCAGCCAGTGTGTGGAAGAGATTCTGTGCTACCCTGTGCCCACTGAACCCCTCTGGACCAAGCCCAGGCCCAGTGTGTAAGTGAAAACTTCTGAAACACTCTCAGGACCCCTCCAACTCTCTGGACACAGCCTAGGCCCTCTAGCGAGTGAGAACTTCAGCCATGTTATCGGGACCTTACCAGACCCAGCAGAAGCCCAGGCCCAGTGAGTTTTGGGACAACGTCCATGTCTCCTGCTCCATATGGATACCTCCAGACCAGCCAAAGTCCAGCTTGTGAGAAGTTCCACCTCACAATGCAGAACCTGTCAGAAGCAGCCCAGGCCTGGCATACAGACCTGGGATGAAACTATAGCTGAAGTCCTTGCGGAGAGGCTAGAGGCCAAAAGCACCCAGCTAATGCAGAAGACCAACATCTTGTCAGAGGGGTACAACAGGCTCACTTCCAAGGCTGAGAGGGAAAAATCTCAGCACAGTAGCCAGACACAAGCCAGGCACAACAGAATGAATTCAAACTATGTAGATCTGCACCTGAATTTCAGTAGGTGCTAAGGTTGTAACTGCACCAAAACTCTGCAGCTAACGTCAGAGGACAGTGCTATACAAAATGAAAAAGAGAAGGAGCAAAATGCAACCTCAGGCCCCAAGCTCAACCAGAACAAGTGCATAAGACACTAGCACAGAAGAAATTGGAAATCACACAGCTTAAATGTCTGAAAAAAAAAATAGCACCTGAAGTAAAGAAACAACTGCATAAAGGTAGAGGAACTCAGATCAGAAATAATATCTGAAATTTAAAAAAATCTCAGTTAATAACATATGAGGTAAAGAATCAAATGCAGAAACATATAGAGGAAATCAGATCACAAACAATCACTGAAGTAAAAGAATTAATAACTGCTTCTCAAGAAGACACTGATTAAAAAAATATTAGAGACTAGAAAAACGATAGATTCCTTCAAGGAGCAATGTAGGCAAGACCTAGATCACATGAAGTAGAGTCAAAGAGATATAGAGGAACTTAAAATTTCAATCACAAGCTTGCAAAACCATTTGAATGAAAGTGAAGATAGTTTCAGATCTTGAAGACGCTGGTGCAGCTAGTGAATAGATAAGAAAGGACCTCTTAAAAACAACTAGGATGCAGGAAAAAATAACTCATCACCTGCAAGATCATGCAAAGATTAACAACGTGAGATTAATAGGTATCAATGAGAAAAAAGTCAATACAAATAACATAAAAAGAATATGGACAGAAGTAATAGCCGAAAACTTCCCAAATATGGGGAAACCATCTGACAGTTAAGCAAAGCATACAAAACTCCAAAGAACATAAGCCCAATTAAAAACACACTGAGACACAAAATAGTCAAGATCCCAGAAACGCAGCACAATAACAAGATACTGAAAGCCGCTACAGAAAAGACACAGATCACACTAAAGGAAAACCCATCAGAATAACAGCAGACTTCTTTTCACAAACCATGAAGGCAAGAAGTACATGTAGCAGACTACTTGAAGTCCTCTATGAAAAGAATTCCAGCCCAGACTACTATGCCTTGCAAAACTCTCTTTCAAGTTTAATGGAGAAGTGAAATACTTCCATGACAAGAACAACTAAAGAATTTCATGGCGACAAAGCCAAGCCTACACAGACTACTGAAAGATGTTCTAGAGAGGGCCAAAATGACCAGAACTCCACGAAAGAGAACATAAGGAACCCAGTCAATAGGGCAAACAATTAAATTCAGGAGAAAAGGAGGAAACAACAGCAGGTAAATAACATGTCAAATTGTAAGTCAATACTTCTCAGTTATAGCCATCTATGTTATGGATTCAATTAACCAATTAAAAGAAATAGACTAGCACAGTGGATTAAGGAACAAACTCCAACAATATGCAGTATACAATAAACACACTTAACTCATAAAGAAATTTATAGGCTGAAAGTCAAAGGATGGAAAATAATATGACAGACCACAAAACCTCAAAAAGAAATAGGGGTAGCAATCCTGTTCTCAGACAGTCTCAACTTTAAACCAAGATTGATCAAATGAAATATAGAAGGCCACTATATACTGGTTAGGGGAAAAATTCATGAGGAAGAGGTAACACTCACAAATATTTATTCATCAAACACGCGAGCATCCAACTATGTAAGACAAATCTTAATGGACATGAAAAATCTAATATCCAATACCACAATCTTAACAGGAGACCTTAACATCCTCTTGTCTTAAAAAATAGGTGAAGCAGGCAAAAAATTAGCAAAGAGGTAGCAGAACTGAACCAGATCTTGCAATGTATGGACTTTGTATACATATACAGAGTGTTCCAACCAGCCACAGCTGAGCACAAACTTTTTCAGCTGCACATGGATCATTTTCTAAAATAGACCACATATTATTCCATAGGTCATGCTTAAGTATATGCAAGAAAACAGAAATTATCCCATGTATATTATCTGACCACAGTTCAATAGAGCTGGAAAAAAAATGACAAAATGAACCAGAAAAACCCCACAAATAGATGGAAATTAAACAACACCCTACTCAGCAACTAATGGGTCACAGATGAAATTAAACAAAAAATTCAATAATATCTACAATTCAATGAAAATTCAAGCACAACTTATCGGAATTGGTGGAATGTGATGAAAGCAGTTCTTAGAGGAAAATTTACAGCTGTGAACTCACACATTAGGAAAACAGAAAGGGAAAAAATAAACACCCTAATGCTGTACCTCCAACATCTAGAAAAGGAGGAACAAACCAAACTAAAAGCCCAAAGACGTGAAGAAAACATAAAGAATACAGAACAAATTAATTCAATGGAGATGAAGAAAACAATTCAAAGAATTAATGAATTAAAAAGCATGATGTTTGAAAAACTAAATAAAATTAATAAGCTCCTAGCTATCCTTATCAAAAAGAGGAAAGAAAAAATCCAAATACAAGCAATAAGGAATGAAAAGGGTGTAATTACCACAGACCCAGTGGAAATTCAGAAGATTATCAAGAGCTCCTTTGAGAATCTTTACTCTCACAGAACAGAAGACACAGAAGAAATAGAAATATTCCCAGAAAGGTATAAACTACCAAAACTGAATCAAGAAGATATAACAACTCTCAATAGCCCAATAACAGCCAAAGAAATATGAAATGTAATAAAAATAAAACTCCTGACAAAGAAAAGTCCAGATTGTGACGGACTTCAGCTGAATTCTACAAGAAATTTTACAGAAGATATAATCCCTGTACTCCTCAAACTCTTCACTGAAAGAGAAAAGGAAGCAACGCTCCAAAAATCATTCCTGGAGGCAAGTATTATAATGATACTAAAACCGTGGAAAGACACAACTAAAAAAGACAACTGCAAGCCAAACTCTCTCATGAACATAGAAGCAAAAATCCTCAATAAAATCCTGGCAAATAAAATACAGCAAATCATCAAGAAGCTTATACACCATGACCAGGTAGGATTCATCCCAGGAAAGCAAGGATGGTTCAAGATGTGCAAATCTATAAATGTAATACATTATATCAATAGAGTCACATACAAAAACCAGATGATCATCTCAATTGATGCAAAAAAGGCTTTTGATAAAGTCCAACACTCATACATGTTCAAAGTCCTACAGAAAATTACAATAGAAGGCCTCTACTTCAATTTGATAAAAGCCATCTATGACAACCTAGCAGCTAATAAAATTCTAAATGGGGAACAACTGAATCTTTTATTCTCAGATCTGGTAGAGGACAAGGATGTCATCTATCACCACTCCTATTCAACATATTTCTGGAATCATTAGCTAGATCCTCTTAGACAAGAGAAAAAAAATAAAAGGAATAAGAATAGACAAAGAAAAAGATAACTTTCATTATTTGCAGATGACATGTTACTTTGCATGGAAGACCCAAAAAACTCTACTAAAAAGCTACTAGAATTGATACACAAATTCAGTAGCATAACAGGATATAGAACCAGTACCCAAAAGTCAAAACAATTCCTCTACACGGATAACAAACACACTGAGAGGAAAATTAGAGAAACATTACCTTTTACAATAGCACCACAGAAAATGAAATACCGTGGAATAAATATAACTAAAGAAATCAAAGATATTTTCAAGGAAAATTGTAATAATCTGAAAAAATAGATCACAGAGTATTTCAGAAAATGGAAAGATATTCCCTGCTCCTGAATAGGAAGAACCAACATTGTGAAGATGGCCATACTCATAAAATTGATGTACAGATTTAATGCAATCCTTATCCAACTACCACCAACATAACTCCTAGACCTAGAGAACTCATTCCTAAAATTTACTTGGAACAAGAAAAAAAACAAGAATAGCAAAGGCAATTCTGGCCAACAAAGACAAAGCAGGAGGCATTACATATACTACAAATATACTGTGATAAAATCATCATGGTCCTGGCAACAAAATAGACCCGAGGATAAATTGTATAGATTAGAAGATGCAAAAGCCTCTACAAACACTCAGCCAACTTATCTTCAACAAAGGGGTCAAATAAACTTTCTGGACGAAACATAGCCTCTTTAACAAATGGTGCTGGAAAAACTGGCTCTCTACATGTCCAAAACTAAAACTACACCGAAGTCTATCACCATGCACTAAGTTAAAGTCAAAATGAATTAAAGATATAAACAGTAAAATGAAGCACTAAATATCCTGGAAGAGAAAGTAGGAATAACTCTTGAAGACACAGGGGTAGGCAAAGAGTTCATGAACAAAAATTTAATCACATATGTAGTATTTGAAAGAATTAACAACTGGGACCAACTCTTATAGAAAAGATTTTGCACATCAAAAGAAATTACCAAGAAAGTGAAAAGACAATCCACAAATATGGAAAAAAACCTTAACTAATAACCACTCAGATGAAGATCTGCTTTCTAGAATTTATAAAGAACTAAAAAAAATTAGGGCCTCTAAATTTAAAGACCCAATCCAGAAGTGGGCATCCTACATGAACACACAGTTCTCAGAGAATGAAATTAAAGAA
>NW_004526682.1:0-5659 GCF_000260255.1 Octodon degus
GAACTGCCGCGAGGTCTTTATTCATTCATGAATTAATTCTCTCATTTATTTCTTTGACTTTCATCAGATAGATAGTGCATAACTGTAAATGAGTTTTCACCTACTAAGTAACCCAATCAAAGCAGATATTGTAGTAATCTATTGGATAGAAAAGAGACCACTATGTGACTACTGAACAAAAAAGGAAGAAAATCTACCCAGGGTGAAATACTATGATGAGAGAAAAAGAAAGCAGCAAACTGTACACTGAGAAAATAGATCAATCACAGAATGGATAAGACACAGATTTCTAGGAGCAACTGCAGAGTCAAAGATGACATTGGTTAGCTGAGATGAAAAAGATGAATAAAGTAATATTAATTGAAATTGGAAAGTGAAAATGAAAATGAGATTGGATAAGCAATAGCATTGGAAAATAATCCTGTTCTGTAAATGATGGGTATGAATCGGTGACACTGGGACTTCTTGCAAACAGTAGTAGCTTGCTCAGGGGGAAATTAGAACTGAGGATTCCATTGAAATCATATGTTGAAAATATGAGAAAGAATGGATAGTGCATGGAAAAGATAAAGGAAAAGAAGGACTATAACAGCAATAGAACACAGAACATGTGACAGAAAGAAGAAGAAAATTGTTTTTGTAGTGCTGAGGATGGATCCTAGGACCTTGTGCAAACTAGGCCAAAGCTCAATCACTGGGATATTCTCTAACACTAGAAATTCTTAGCCAATTATGTTCCTTATTACAGGTTATATTCTGCTCTCTCCAAAGGATAAAGAGAAACTCTTTTTATGTTGCCCAGGTTAGTCTTGATTCTTAGACTCAAGGAATCTTGCTGCCTCAGTTGCCTGAGTATCTGCAACAACATGCATGGGCCCCTAATGCTTGGTATGTGTGAGTGAGAAATTACTTAGAAATAGGGTGTTTGCAGCTGAAATGTTTACTATCAGGTTTTTATGGTGTAATTTTAATCCAATATGACTGGTTCAGTTGTAACAAAAAGTATGGCAGAGACTTTGACAAAGGGGAATGATGGCCCCATATGGAGGCAGAACTTGGAGTTATACTGCCACAATTTAAGGAGCACGTGGAATCTCCAGTACCTGGAAAAGACAAGGAAGAATGCTTCTCTAGAGCCTTCTTAGGGAAGTGGGCCCTATTGCCTTGATTTCTGACTCTCGCCTCCAGTACGGGGATACAATACATTCTATTGTTTTAAGCCATCCTGTTTGTAGGAGTTGGTTATTGCAGTCCTAGCAAACTAATACAGTGGTTTCATACCCTGTACTCCCTCCTTCAACACCTCCAGAGTTCTGATTATTCAGAGAATCAGGAAAAGGAGAAACACTTCCTCCAGATTCTTATGTCCAAGTTAGCATCTTTCCATTCCTGGACAACCACAGCTTGATGCTGTGTGGGTTGGTGACAGCTCTGAGGTCCAGAGGTCTGTCTGGGTCTTCTGTTCTCTACATATATAAGATCAAGGTAAATGAATCCCACTTTTCTTCTCTTTTATTTCTACACTGAAAAATGCAGACGATGAAAATGACCTGTGCATGCTATCATAGTTGGGGTTACTTTCTTGCTATCACATAAAGTCCTAATGATGTACAGAATGGAAGATGCATTTGCCTGAGAAGGACATGGTCATCAGCTTCAGTGTTACAGAACTTTTTTTCAGTTTGTTTTTTTTTAATGGAAAGTGTGACTATCTAGCTCAGGCTGGCCTTGAACTCAAATCTTGAACTGGTTTGAAAGGCAGCTTTCTTTTTATTACCTGCATATTGGAGGTAGGAGTTGCAATTTTCAATGCATGACCTACCAATTTCACTTACTTATGACCACATTAATTAGTCAAGAATTGGTACTTAGTACTTAAGTACCAAACATAGGATAAAGTCCCAGTGTAGACTGGCAATAGAGAAGCGAACTAAGAGGCTGATCAGCAATTACAGAATAATGTTCTCATTGGTGGAATAGAAAATCTCAATCAAACAATAAAAGGATACACACTATATTAGTTACTTACTGGTCAGTGAGGCAAAATAGCTGACACAGGCAACTTAAAAGAGGAAAGGTTTATTGGGGTCCTGGTTCCAGTGGATTTAGTCTATGCTTGGCTCCAAGGCAGAATGGTAGAGTGGGAGGGAAAAGAGGTGAAAGTCACTTGCCTCATGGCAGCCAGGAACCAGAGAGAGGAGGAGAGGAGGAGCAGGGACACAGACATGTCCTTAGGAGTCACACTCCCAGTGACTCACCCCTCCAACCAGGCTCTACTTCCTAACATCCCATAAACTGTCAGACTTATCCATGGTTGAATCTACTTCAATGTATGGAACCAATCTGATTCTAGCACCTTCCAAACACAGGAGAATTATGGGGGACCTCTTCTATCTAAACCATACCACATATTTTGTGAAATGGTGCTCACTTCAGCAGCACATATACTAAAATTGGAACATTTTGTGAAATGGTTCTTATTTTTGTCCTTAAAGTGTTTTCCCCCTCTGAATCATTTTAATTACTTCAGTTCATTAATATGCAGTTCATTATCCCTCCTGTCATCCAGTTCCTCCATGCTTTACAAACAGAAGAGTTTTCCCAGACAAACAATGAAACTCTTATTGGTGGCGCTGGATTGACATGCAATTGCCATTACACCAAAGTGACATCATCTATGTAGAAATCCTTCTTTTTTCTGGAAAGAATCTCAGTTTCACCCTTATTTTTTCTCCCTTCTCCTTTCTTTCATTTATTTTCCTTTCCTGTTCTTTCACACACACACTTAGTCACACACACACACTGACACATATCAATCCCATTTGCTCTCGCACATGCTCACTGTCATGGGCACACGCACATCTGTATCACTCATTCTGTCACAGTCCCTTTCACAGTGAGCTTCTCACTCTTAAATGCACATGACCTCAAGTTTGTAATTTTCTACAGATGCACGATGTCCCTGGAGACACATTCTCCTGCCTCTGAGCAGATATTCCTTCTCCAACAGTCTCACTCTGGGACCCACACACCCACATCTGCAGGCACTCAGGCTTTTGTTGTGGCCTCTCCCACACCTCAGGGCATCTCGGTGGTGATCCAGTAGGAGCAGGAGACAGGAAGGGTGGGGGAGATACCAGTAAGTCATCTGTCCTCCACCCACATTTGCTTCGTAATTTGTTTTCTTGAATGTCTTTCTCTCTGGTAATCAGAGCGAGAACTTGCTGAGTAGTTTGGGGTGGGTGTGTTTGGGCTGGTACAGATGAAGGGGCACAAGGAGGAGCCCCAGGAACCCCCAAAGTGAAGTCACTGGAAGGGTCAGAGACACATTTTACTCTCCCAAAGAGAAATCTGTCTCACTAAAGAGCTCTTCTAAGGATTCTTACCAATGGCAATATTTTTGAGGCTAAGATACTGTAGAGCTACAAAACAAATTGGAATTCTGGGAAAGACAACATAACACATTATAAGAAATGACTATTGAGTATTGATCCATCTATGCCAGAGGTTGGTAAACCCTTTGTGGACAGGGCAAATAGAAAACATTTTTAGGCTTTGAAGACTCTATATTCTCTACTGCTGTGATTCAATTTGACTATTATAAGAGATAGCAGCCTTAGACAACATATATAAATGTGAAGCTGTGTTCCAATAGAGCTTTATTTATAACAGAGAAAGAGATAATTCAGTACAAAGTGCTCCTGTGGTCTAAAATATCAAAGAATGAAGTTGTGAATCAAAAAAGAAGAGGTTAGGGAAGTTTTCCACAGAAATAAGTAAATGAGATTCTCCATGGAGGAATCTGTAAAGTAGACATTCCCCCTGGCCTCTTGCTTCAGAACATTTTATGGATAAGTGGAGAACAGGAATTGTTCAGTTGTTCAGGGACCACCTTGATATAGGATCTCCAAATGATAGAGGAGAAATACTATAACTCCCAACCCTGTACATATCCAGTATGTCAAGCTCATGTTCCCCATAATTGAAGAACAAATTCTGAGGAACAACAGAAGTTATGAGTAGAGAATTTTATTGAGAGAGACAGGTCAGCCTAAGAGACAGAGGAGAGGACCTGGAAAGTATGTGTCCCACAAGCCAGGGTGACTGGTGCCTATTGACTGGTATCCATCATTATTGTTTATACTCCAGGAAACTATGTAGATGTAGTCATTCCATCTTGACGCTGAAGCCTGCCTTCAAGGAAGGCACCTCTAACCAAAGCAGCACTGACTCCCTGGAGAGCCTAACCCTGTCTGATTGATGGTATTTCTACCTAGCTCAGCTATCTCTAATACCCTGTCACATATGCCTATGTGAATTTAAAGTAACCAATGGGAACTTGGGTTCTCTAGACCAACTCAGCAAGTAGAGTTGAAAGGAAATTGGAATTTTGGAGAAAAATTGGTTATATTGCAATTTAAATTCCTGAAAACTCAATGCTTAGTAGGGAAGAGCTGAACTCTCTGTAGTCGGTAGCAGGATGGATCTCATGTTACCTGAGACAGTTCAATCTTGGCCCACAGTCCTTTTTTTTTTTTTTTTAAACTAAAGAATATTTATTTTCACTAAGACTTTTTCTTGAGGATGTAAATAAACTTTGTCATCATCCCCTACTCCATCTTAAAAGATTACTACAGTGAATGTTATAAACTGATAGGAACAATCTGAAGGACTCGAACCAACATCAACAAGGAACAACTTCCATCTGAATCATAAAAAAAAGGAGAAGAAAAAGAAAAAAGGGCTCAATGGGGGTTTTGGATTGAGACGATCCTCACACCTCACATTTCATCTAATGCATTCAATCCTGGCTAGAGTGTAACAGAAAGGCTCATGAGATAGCACTCCACCACAGTGCACGGCACACAACTGTGCCCCAAGCCTGCCCCCAGCCCCTATTGTTTCCAACTCCGTCATTTGCCAGCCTGTTGTGCCTGCTAATGAAGGAGCACATAGATCTTCTCTTTGATCCAGTCTTTGTTATAAGGCTGGTATGTCTGGGTATCAGCTCGGTAAACAAGGCATCTGAGGTCTGCCAGATCATTAATAAAAATCAAACAACTGACTGATATCATACGTGATGGACGGGCTGTTGGGGTTCATTCTCTTCAGATATTCTTCATACATTTTACAAACACTTTCTGTGCATTCATCAGCAGATTCATAGTCAGTATAAGTTCTGCCTTCTGGCCTCTTGGTAGGCTGCACCAGCAAAATAGTGTGAGACACCTTGCCAAACCTTTTGCAACTGCAAATGCCGACTCCACAAGCCACACACCTAAAGTCCTCATTCACTCTCTATTCTTTTTTTTTTTCATAATTTTATTGAGAAACAAATAGCAATGAGACAGTTTCAAATCAAATTGGTAGGACAGTTTCAAAAATTAACACATTGCGTACGTTCTTCCTAGTGGTTAATTGCTGTACAAGATGCAACACTCTCTATTCTTACGTTGATGCTTATTAATATTCCTGATCACCCAACTATCTCTCAGTGCTTTCCCCTAGGTAGCTGCCTTATTCATAAAATAACTAAACAATCTTATTTACATATTTACTTTTTTTGTTTTTGTTTTTTCAAAGTTTTATTGATAAACAGATAGCAATGAGACAGTTTCAAATCCAATCGGAAGTACAGTTTCAACAAATAATACAATGC
>NW_004526683.1:0-1065 GCF_000260255.1 Octodon degus
GGGCACATGCCCATCTTCTGGCTTCTTGAAAGTTGGAAATTTTTTTATTTCATGGATTTTAATTACATTGACTGACCCAATTATATTCCTTTTTACAGATAGGACAGCGATGGTCTGGTTTTTTAGAAACCTTAGGTTATTCTCATTCCTTTTTCATATGTCCAGTTTTTCCACAATTAAACTCTTTGGTAGGGGCCTCAAGGCCACAGCCAGCGGGCATGCCTGGTGAGCTTCAGTATGATCTTTTGGACAAGCTTGGAACATCCGTGTTATAGAAATATCTTTTCTTTTGGCTATTTCTTTAAGACCCGTTTTGCAATCTTCATTGGCATTTTCATAGGCCAAGTATCCTGTGAAATAGGCTAATTATCATAGCCTAAGTATCCTAACGAAATTTGAGCGGTGGCCCCATTGTGTAGAGATCTGCTGTTCTCACTGTAAATGGTTCTACCCGGCAACAAGCACGAGAGAGATAGACAAGAAGACAAAAGCTGACCTGGTTGGTCAGTTTTCTGTCTGATGGGCAAGACTCACACACCAGCACAATGAAACCTATGTTTATTTATACTTTTTGTAAAGTTAGTAACATGTGACAGAAGGCTGCCTAGTGACTAGTAGTGGACATTAACCAGTCAAGATGCTTATCTTAAGACTGAGGTAACTTGTTTGCTTTACGCACTGAGGCCTAGTCCCGCCTGTACACCTTTGATTGATTTTCCAGCTCCTGCAGCTCACCATTATCCACCTGATATTTAATTAATCTTCTCAATTGTTCCAAAATGTCACATAAGGCTCATTAGCCCTTTGATGTACCTCACTAGAACAGTTCTGGTTGTCAAGGGGTTCAAGCAGTCTTCTCTGTGCCTTCAGAGCAAACAATTCAATTTGGTTAGTGGCTACCTCTGCAAGGTCCACATGTACCCGATGATTATCTTGAGTACCAATAAATCATCAAAATTGATAGGAACAGCAAGATGAGTATTTAAATTCATACAGGCCTGGACAGTCGAGATAGCTCAGCAGACTAAGCTACCTGCTTAGGCAAGCTCAGGCAAGCACAGGGAC
>NW_004526683.1:2380-3333 GCF_000260255.1 Octodon degus
GTGACTGCCTGCAGACTCAGGAGGTACACAGATCAAGGAAAGGTAGGCACTTAGCTCACCTAGTGTGCTTGGGATCAAGCTATCCTTTTTCCTTAAATCCATGGACACCTACAGTGTCCTCCTATTCACCCTCAAGTTTAAGACAGTAAATCAGAATGAATGTCACATATCAAAAAGAATTTCAGGAATTAGTGATAAAGTTTTTGAGAGGAAATTGTTGCCACCTTATTTCTGTTTGCTTTACACATATGGTCATTTAACAAGATAGTTGGACTAAGTTATGTAATAATGGATTATTATGAACACAGATATATCAAATAAGCAACTTGGTTGAATGTGTTTCTGGAATAAAAATTATATTCTGGTATTTAAATGTCATACTCATATGGAAAGTTCTTTTCTTTCCAATCTTCATGAATAAAGAATATCAGAACTAAATATTTCTGTGAAGGAATGTGACAAATATTCATTATTTTTCATAACAATACTATGATAAAGATCTTACTCTTATCACATTACATTCTTTGAGTCCTTGGACATTCTTTGTAATCTTATGGAACTTTACATATTCACCATATTTGGTTTCATTGTACTAATTTTATGTGGCGATTAACAAGTATGCATACTCCAATAACTGTATGCACCACCAAAGTAATAAAGAGACCTGCAACATCAATGAAAACTTATTTTCTAAATTAAAGGAAAAAGGGCTAGTTTTGTTCACACCCTGTCACTAAGCATTAGTGAGCTTAGTGGCTCTTAGAAGTAGTATTCTTATAGTGAGGCAAACTGCCCTGTACATTGATCAAATGACTCCTACATTCAGTAGTGTTAGAAAAATCTAGGTTGGATTAAGTTGTATTTCATTTAGGTCATGTCACTTGCAGAAAAGAAAAGGCCTATGCGCTTTCTGAGAAACAAATCACTATGTGCTACAGAACCCAACTGAAAAA
>NW_004526683.1:4308-5705 GCF_000260255.1 Octodon degus
CACCAGTATAAATCCATGAATTTTTATTTCATTGTACATTCATAGTTCATTATTATACTTATATTGTTGATTAAATTAACAACTTAATCAGTGACATCCAAACTCTATTTCCTTGGCTGCTCTAGTTTTCCTGATTCTTTGTGATAGATTTTGAATTACATCCTCAGCATCTTTGCTGTTACATTATATGTATTTGAATTTCATTCAAACCTTATATAGATTACTTAATTTTTGTATGATTCACTGTCCTTATCAGGCAATCAGTCTGTTTATGGTGAAATCACAGGGGCTCAGTTCCATAAATCAAGAGCTCAGGGATGACCGCCAGGCTTCAGATACAATGCTAAAAGATCTCTTTATCCATCTTCCCCTCTTCTTAGATTTTCACATAACCTCTTACTCATCGTCTGGGTAAAAAAAAAAAAAATGGTGTCTTCACGTCTAAGTGTGAGAGCATAGGAAGGGGTCATAACTTAAGTGGTCAGCCTTGAGCCCAGGAAAGAGAGAGAGAGAGAGAGAGAGAGAGAGAGAGAGAGAGAGAGAGAGAGAGAAAGAGAGAGAGAAAATCCCTAGAGAAAATTTAAAGCACAGAAGCAAATATTTCTCAGTTCCTCAAAACAAAAGAAATTTTTGAGTCCTAGCCCAGGCCCAGTGAGTGTGTGGGAGAGCTTATGGCTACCCTGCACCAGCAGGACATACTACTGGTCCCAGCCCAGGCGCAGAGTGGGTGAGACCCTCTTCCACCCGCTTGGGACGCCCCCCCACCACTCCACAGCACCTACCCCACCCCACCCAACAAGTAGGAACTTCTGCCACGTTCCAGGAACCCCCAGATCCAGTCCTAGCACAAGCCCAGTGAGTGCATGGGAGAGCTTCCGACTACCCTGCACTGGTGGGACATATTACCGGTCCCAGCCTAGGCGCAGGGTGGGTGAGACCATCTTCCACCTCCTTAGGATGCCCCCGAACACTCTGCAGCACCTCAACCCACCCTGCTCCCTGAGTAGGAATTTCTGCAGCGTTCCGGGATCCCCCAGACCCAGTCCTAGCCCAAGCCTTATCTGCACCTGAACTTCAGTACATGCTATGGTTATAACTACAACAAAGATCTACAGCAAAGTTCAGAAAACAGTGCTACACAAAATGATGAGAAGGAACAAAATGCAACCTCAGCGCCCAATGCCACCTGTAACAAGTGCAGAGGACACTAACACAGAACAAACTGGGAATCACACACCTGAAAGAACTGAATCAATGGCTTCTGAAATAAAGAAACAGCTGCAGAAAGGTATAGAGGAACTCAGATTGGAAATAAAAAAAGAAATCCCGGAATTAATAACATCTACAGTAAAGAATCAAATGCAGAAACATATGGAAGAAACTCAATGCCCACCTAG
>NW_004526684.1:0-841 GCF_000260255.1 Octodon degus
AAGTTTGATGGAGAAGTGAAACACTTTCTTGACAAAGAACAGCTAAAGAATTTCATGATGGCAAATCCAACCCTACACATGCTACTGAAAGATGTTCTAAAGAGGGACCAAAATGATCAGAACTCCACGAATGAGATCAGAAGCAACCAATTAATAGGGCAAGCAATTAAACACAGGAGTAAAAGGAATAAACGACTGGTAAATAACATGTAAATAGTAAGTCAATACATCTCAGTTCTCACCATCAATGTAAATGGACTCTATTCACCAATTAAAATAAATAGACTGGCACAGTGGATTAGGAAACAACATCCAACAATATGGTGTGTACAAGAAAAATATTTAACGCATAAAGATATTCAGAGGCTGAAAGTCAAAGGAAGGAAAAAAATACTATATGCCCAAGCACTTCATAAAAATGCAGGGGTAGCAATCCTATTCTCAGACAGTCTCAACTTCAAATCAACATTGATCAAGCAAAATAAAGAAGGTCACTATATACTGGTTAGGGTTAAAATTCAAGAGGAAGAGTTAACACTCATAAACATGTATGCACCAAACACGGGAGCATGCAAATACATAAAGCAAATTTTAATGGACATGAAAAATCTAATATCCAATAGCGCAATCTTAACAGGAGACCTTAACACCTCCTTATCTCCAAAAGATAGGTCAACCAGACAAAAACTTAGCAAAGAAATAACAGAACTGAATGAGAGCATGAAACAAATAGACTTGGTGGACATATACAGAGTGTTCCACCCAAACACAACTGAATACACATTTTTCTCAGCTGCACATGGGTCATTTTCTAAAATAGACCACATACTGGTACATCGGT
>NW_004526684.1:1914-2817 GCF_000260255.1 Octodon degus
GTAAAAGCCATTTATGAAAATCCAATGGCTAACATACTCTAATTGGGGAAAAACTGAAATATTTTACTCTTAGATCTGGTACAGCACGAGGATGTCCTCTATCACCATTCCTATTTAATATAGTACTGGAATCATTAGCTAGAGACATTACACATGAGAAAGAAATAAAAGCAATATGAATGGGTAAAGAAAAAGTTAAATTATCTTCATTTGCAGATGACATGATACTTTACTTGGAGGAACCAAAAAGCTCCACTAAAAAGCTACTAGAATTAATACAGAAATTCAGTAGCATAGCAGGTTATAAAGTCAATACCCAAAATTCAACAGCATTCCTGTACACAGAGAACAAACACAATGAAAGGGAAATTATAGAAACAATACCTTTTACAATAGCACCGAGGAAAATGAAATACCTTGGAATTAATCTAACTAAAGAAGGGAAAAATATTCCCTGTTCCTGGATAGGGAGAACCAACATTTTGAAGATGGCCATACTCTCAAAATTGCTGTACAGATTTAATGCAATCCCTATCAGACTACCACCGACATACCTCACAGACGTAGAGAAATAATTCCTCAAATTTATCTGGAACCAGAAAAGACCTAGATAGCAAAGACAATTCTGTGCAACAAAGATAATGCAGGAGGCATTACAATTTCTGACTACAAATTATACTACAAGGCTACTGTGATAAAATCAGCATGGTATTGGCAAGAAAATAGACCTGAGGATCAATGGAATAGATTAGAAGACGCTGAAGCCCCTATGAACACACTCAGCCACCTTATCTTTGACAAAGTGGCCAAACATACTCACTGGAAGAAAGATAGCCTCTTTAACAAACAGTGCTGGAAAAACTGGCTCTCTACATGCTGAAAACTAAAACTTGACCCAGGTCT
>NW_004526684.1:4787-5690 GCF_000260255.1 Octodon degus
GGCTGACACTGACAAAGGTTCTACAATCTGAGGTACAGGATCTCAGGATAAATCCTGAGGGGATTTCACTGACCTTATCAGACCCAAAAACTACAACTCTTGTTGCATAGGTCCTGCTTTACTTTGGCCTTAACCATCCAACAGAAAAGTATTAAAATAAAGTAGAAGAAGTAAAGCCATGCTGTTATGTTGAGCTGTAGGGGACTCAGGTCAACAATTTCTGACATTGCCAGTCAAGTGAAAGCCTCAATACTATTAAGGGTACTGGACTCTTTTAGAATATTTTGTTGAGTTTACACACCTATAATATTCAAATAACAGAACTTAACAAAAAAGGGTATACAGATGAATGTCCATTTTGCATCTGTGTATTCAAAGTGGTTAGGATAGATATATAGTTACATTCTCCTAATGAATAGAGGGATTTGTTCTAATGGTGTTTGTAAATAGGATATCTTGTCCGCATCTTATACAGCAATTAACCCCTAGGAAGAGAGTATGCTATGTGTTAATTATTGAAACTGTCATACCAATTTGCTTTGAAACTGTCTCACTGCTATTTGTTTCTCAATAAAATTATGGAAGAAAAATCTATTCAATTTCTACTCCAACTTTCTGCAGGTAAGGTTTTTATCACAAATGGTTTGTGGACATTTTTACAAGCCTTTTTTGCATCTATTGAGAAGATCAGGTGATTTTCTTCCTTAGTTCTGTTGATATGGTAGATCTAGTTTATGTATTAATGTATGTTATAACATCTTTGCATTCCTGAAATAAGTAGTACTTGGTAATGGTACATCATTTTCTTGATGACTGACTGAATAGAATTTGTGAGTATCTTTTTGAGAGGTTTTGCATCTATGTCATTGGCAAGAATGGTCTCTAGTCTTGTTTCCTTGCTTG
>NW_004526685.1:0-1936 GCF_000260255.1 Octodon degus
ATTTCTGATGAATACATTGGAGTGAAGCATAAACATATGAAAAAATGTTTAAGAACACTGCTCATTCAAGACGTGCAAAGTAGGAGAACACTGAGATTCCATCTCACCTGAGAAAGAAGGGCTGTCATCAAGCGATCAACTAATAACCAGTAAGGGCAAGGCTGTGTGGATAACGGAACCCATCCCCACTGTGGAAATCAGTTTGGAGATTTTGCAAAAAGGAAGGATTGGAGGTCCCATTTGTCCCAGCTATTCCCTTTCTGGGTATTTTTCCACAAGCACTGAAAATATCATAGTATAGCAATACATTTGCAACTCATGTTTATAACTACACAATTTGTCATAGGTAAATCTTGGAAAAAGCCCGAATGCCCATTAACTGAGGAATGCATAAATATGATGTGTTAGTTTTACACAATGGATTAGTATTCAGCTCCAAAAATAGGATAAATTGGAGACCTTTATCAGTAAATGTATGCAACTAGATGTAATGTTGTTAAGTAAAATAGGTCAGCCCCACATGTGCAAACATCATATTGTCTCTTTAGTGGAAGAATCTGAAAGACAAAGTGAAATATGAAGGATAAAAGAGGTAGTGTAAAAATGGAATGACACTGTTTGGAAGGAAAAATTACTGAAATGAGAAGGACAGGAGAAGGAGTAGGGAAAAGAGGTATATCAACGTATGTAAGCTGGATGGTATGGACAATTGTACTGTGGATTTGTGCTGGTCTCTGGAAAGGAGCAGTTAATGCTTAATTAGTTTTGTCTTCTTTATCAATACTTTTTCCTTTTTCTCTTCTTTATTTCTTATTTTTTTTTCTTCCAGTTTTGCATGCATTTATCTGGTAATATGAACATTTGAAGATAACACCATGCAACTTAAAAATACTTTGAAATTCATATTATTTTGTTTAGTGAAAATCTATGTCAGTTGCATTTTTCTGTTCTCATACTATTTTATACCCTCTTTAAAAATAAAAGAAAAATTAAAAATTAAGATACAATTTTGTATTTTGTCAGTTGAGTAATTAATGGAGATGTGCTGTTGCTGCATGACTTGACAGAAATGACAGTCCTACTTGGGCAGATATTGTGATCCCGTGGTTCATGAAGGCTTCAGTTTGAAACAGTTGGGTCTGTAAAAAAAAAAAAAAGGCATTCAGCAAAATTTTGCTTCATTTCACCAACTTTGCAATGGTGATGACCATGATTGTGGCCAGATTACCTGGAGGAACACGAATATAGCTGTATTCCCCAAAATCAAGGAATGAATTAAATTCAGGAATCAAAGTAGTATACTTAACACATTTTATCTAAGAAAAAAATATACATCTTCTAAGAGAGCAGAAACTTGATTTGCATTTCAGTTCTCATTTATTAACTCCCCATGTTTCTCAGTATTTTCTATTAAAATACTATTAATCATCACAACAGCCCTTTATTCTACTGTATGTTATTACTGATTTTTATATATGCTTCAAAATGGAATGATAAAATCATGAAGTTGCTGGTAAATAAAGAAGCAGTGTTAATTTGTGCATGGGACTTCTTCAGGTTGCTCGACTCTGCATTCCACACCTAAGGCTGTGAAGCATCCCTTGGTATTTCCTGACTTTTGTAGCCCAACTACATAATGAGTGTTTCCCAGGGCTATGATTTAAACCTTAATATTGTGATGACTATTTAGAATGAACACTGAAGCTATTTGATGATAATTTCCAAAATATCAATTCTAAATTTGTGTAAAAATGCCAGTGCAATTTGTATGAATAATGGCTATAAGCAGTGCTGGAAAAGAAAATACAAGAACTAAGTTCCATAAATTTATCGTGTTTGAGAAATGACCAAGAAATGAACAATTAGATAACAGAAATGGCAGTAGTTATGGGGGCAGCTATAATACTCATTCAATCAAATAGAGAGAAAAGCAGTC
>NW_004526685.1:5926-7138 GCF_000260255.1 Octodon degus
GGAGCCCTCTGAATTTAGGTTTCTACCCTCCCTCCTCAAATGAAGGGAAGGGGCAGTATTTTCCCTGTTGTCTACACTTCAAACACATGGTCTTGAAAAAGACCTTCTGTGGTCAAGAAGGTGTCAAGAGGCCTTTTCCCTTCTTTTAACTTTCAGAAAATTTCATATCATTTTCATACACTGAAAGAACTGAAATGCTTTTTTAAGTAATTGCTTTCTTAAGAGAAGGTATCTCTTTTAAGGCAGAACCATACCCCATAATTTTAAGTTGAATATGGCCTTGCAGTGCCCTCATAAAATATACTACAAACATGTCCTGCAGACGTGCTGAGCTCATACTATGTCTAAGCTGTGTAGACTTTTCAGATTCCCTTCATAGGTGATGATTTGTAAATAAAGGCCATGGGGCCGGGGAGATGGCTGAGTGGAACAGCATTTCCCTGGCAAGCACAAGGGTCTGAATTCAATCCACCGTTATGCCAAAAAATAAATAAAGGCCAGAATTTCCTCCTCTGTTCCAACCAGGATGGCCTTGATTCACTAATTTCTCTCCTTGTGAAGTGTTGGGTTTTGTTGTTGCCTTGTATATCTAGTAGTTTCTAGTTAGTTGTCAGCTCTGACCTGATTCCTTGACTGCTGGAATCTCCTGTTTTGCTAGCAGCTTCCATGAGCTGCATTTGGGGATGCTCTTTGGTGTGTTGGTAAAGGTTGGATCTGTTTGAGCCTTGCTTTGAGAATGAACAGTGGGGATTCATTCAGAGCAGCTTTCAGAGGTAGAGAAATGTTTCTTTTTTTTTAGAACAGGATTTTTAAAAATTTTTTTTACGTTTTTTAAATTTTATTGAGAAACAAATATCAATGAGACACTTTCCAAGATGATTAATAGGACCTTTTCAATAATTAATACATTGCACATTGTTATCTTCTCAGCGGTCATCCATAGCACAAGAAGTAGCCAGGCCATCCTGTCCAAACACTATTACTACAAATTCCACTGGGAGCATGGAAAGCCTTCTGAGGGCCCTGCCTGTGCCTCTTAAGGATGTACCCTTCTGACCTCATTTCTGGGGATGGAGTCTGCCATGGGTCTTTTTTCTCCTGGACAGGTGGACAGGCTTATCCTTAATCCACTTGAGGAGCCGATCTTTTTCTAGGACCCAGAATTTCCTCACACGCTTGTTTTCCTCTGTACTCTGCTGAGTCAGAATCGGG
>NW_004526686.1:0-1076 GCF_000260255.1 Octodon degus
GAACCAATTTATATCAACACTTATGGCGTTTTGATTACAGTAATAAAATCATTATCAATTACAGTATCAAATACAAACTGAATATTGACAAACTTTAAAAATCAATGACATAATGCCCTTGTCCATAGAAAAGAGATCTATAGTTGTAGTATGAACACTAAGACAAAGCAAATATTAGCCTATCGTTGACCTAGAGTATATATTTACTAAGTGGAACAATTTTACCTCTACTAACAATAGCACACTGTTCAATAGCAATACCATAAAGAGGGGCTCTAGAGATTCATAAAGTTTAGTTGTTGTACTAGTAAAGATATAGGAGATGGAGAACAAGAGAACAAAACAAGCAAAATTTGAAAAATTAGTCAACGAATTATGAGAAAGAGGGGAGAAATGTAAGGTGAGTGGTTCTATTGATGAGTAAAACTAATAGTAATATAAGTTAATAGTTGCTGAAAAGAACAGACAAAATGAATGAAAAAGAATAATACAGGAGATTAAAGAAAAAAGGGAAGCAAGAAGTTAAAGGGAAATGAGAAAAGTGGACAAAAGAAGAGAAAAAAATGGGAAGAAAAACTCTATATAAATTTCCAAAAAGGCAATGAAGAAAAGATAAAAATAATACAAAATAGAAAAATAGAGTAAAAAAATTTCCTGTTATTGATGTGTAGTTTCTTCACAAGATTTGTAATCCTGAGTTCCAGCCAGTCACGATTTTCAGTCCCTAGCTCTACAAGCTTTATGTAAGATATACCCAATTTTTTCATAATCTGCAATCTGCAGAGAGTCTGTGTCAGGATACCAAGGGTAGCATTCACCTCTTTCCTTCAGTAAGCAATTTAAATCAGAGGTAGAACAAACATGATTAGCTTGACACAGAAAAAATGCAAGCTCTGTGCAGTGAACAACCCGGGCTGTAGAAAAATTTTGTCCCATACTCACGCCTAGTAGAATCTGAAGATATTTGAGGTGTACCATAAGACCTTCACGGATGGGGAGGCTGAGGGGACTAAGACCCATACTCGGGTTCTGGGAGTCCTGGGTTTTCAGCACAAGTGTTGGGAAAGACTCAAGGG
>NW_004526686.1:1854-5633 GCF_000260255.1 Octodon degus
TCATAAAGTGAAACCAGACATCTCAGTGGTTGTCAGTATTCTCTGTGATCTCCACTCCCACTGGAACCTCATGATCTTCACTTCACTTCCTTCTTCCAACAGTTAGTTTATCCAGCTCTGACTCTTGCTTTGTAAAGGTGGGAAGAACCCTGGCTATGTCTTCTTGGTACTCCATTTTAAAGTTCTGGCCCATCTCATCAGATGGGGAAAGGAAAATTTCAAGTGCTCATTCTTTATCTGAAAGTGTTTGGTACTGAAAAAGAAGGAGAGTATTTAAGAGGACAATTGGCAAATAAGTGCTCAGCTGTTTGCATTCCCACAAATAATCTTCTTGAATATGAGAGAACATAAAACCATTAGGGGTTGGAGAGCTAGCTCAGTAGAATAAGTGCTTGCCTGGAAAGCGCAAGGGCCTGAGTTCAATGCCCTGTTCCATAAAAAAAAAATAATAAAATAAAACCATTAGGAAGTATTGTGGGTTCCCATATTTTCAGAAGTTTGGTAAGATCAATCATAAATCTGGAAGAGGTCTCAGTAAAAATGTTATCTATCTTACCATTTTCAAACAGGTACTGCTGAATTGAAAAGCACAAATGTAAGATACTGTCTGGATCATTTTTTTAAAACCATTTGGTCTCTGTACCTCTTGGATAAACTGGCATAAGCCCAAACTCAACTCAGCAAAAGAAAAGAACAAAATATCTTCCTTCAGCTTGACAGGGCAGACTCTATAGCCTGTCTGTGAAGATTCTTGAGAGATTACCTGGGCTTCAGCATTTTCTAAGGGGTCAGAACATGGGCTGGATGAGATATGTTCACCTCCTCCACACTTTATATCCACCTGTTCTTCCTTGGCATTTTCCCACTGAACTCAGTTCTTCCAGCCATTTACCTCATACATGTATTTCAGTGTCATCCCAGATACTGAACACCACTGAAATTCTCCTTGATTAAGACTCCTGGGCTCCACAGCCACTATAGACTTCTTCCATCCTCTCTGTCTGGGTTAGGGGAAGCCATCTCTGTGTCACTGTCTTGTTCAGAAATGTGCTTGGATTCCCTGTTTTTTATTAAGTGGGTCAAAGGATTCTGATGGATACTATGCTTCAACATCCTGTTTTGTTTCCTCCTTTGAGAACTGCTTCAGTTCTAAATCAGCTTCTTGCACAGCATTTGACTTTAAGGCATAATGATTCTATTCTTCCTACCAGATATGTGGAGTAGATACTGCCTCTGATTCAAGATCACTGTTGTATGTATTTCCTTGGTCTTTTAAAAATATTTTGGGATGCTTGCTCTTTGCCGCCGCCATGAAAGTTTGCTTTCTGCTCTGTGCTGCTCTGCATTGGACCCAGCTGAGTATGGACTGAAACCTCCAGTAACTGTGAGCTAAATAAACCTTTCCTTCCTTTAAAAAAAAATATTTTGGGGTCTAGAAAGGGTTCTTATTCAGAAGTTTGAGATCCTCCCTGGGATGGAGTCTTCTCCTTCTCCTCATCTTATGCAATCATTTCTGCCATCTCAAGGAGATCAACTTCAAATGGATGTGTGAGAAACTTTTCCTTCATGTTGTCAATACTTTCAGTGATTCTGTCGTCATTATTCATTGAGGATGGAACAAGCTCAGGGACAGGCATTGGAACTGGAATTCAAAAGAGAGCTAGAGGCACAAACACTGGCACAGGAACTGGCACCACATTAAACTGGGGTTGACTTGGAGTGTCTTCTGTCTGACATTCTTTGTTTTGGGTATGTGGTTTGCAGGAAGTAGTTTTAGTCATGTAATGGCTTTGGACAATAGCTCTTTGTTTTTTAAAAGCCTTGGAAGTTGGGAAGGGGGCAGTTTCAAGGCATCTGTGTACTTGCATTCCCAGTGATTTTTGTGGTTATTGTTGGAACTTCACCTTATAGAATACTGTTAGAATTCACTGTGCAACAGCAGCATTTGCTAATTATATGACAGTTATGACCAGAATTGAGTGTTTTCTGAGAGATGGGGGCTCTGTGGGAGCAGCTTGAACAATGGAAATACTTGCTGAACTATTTTGTGAAGGTGGGTCACATACACTTTGCTGATTTTAGAACATCAAGATACAAAGCAGGTTACATACATGTTTTATTTCACCTCAGTTTTTCAAGGACTCACTAACTTTACCCTGCTGTTTGCAACCCTCACATTTGGCAATCTGATAGAAGAACACAGTATATTTTGGTAGGCATTTTTCACAAAAGAAGTCTTTACAACTGGAAGTCTGGGATTGCATTTTTCTTTTGTGTCTTCTCATTTTCTATTATTTAAATTTTAGTTTGTTGTCTGCATCATTGTTTGTATTTTTCTTAAATTAGGGAGCTATACTGCTGGTATTAAAGCTTCCTTAGGGAATGTCTATTTCTCTGAAATGTCTTCTACGTTTAGCTGGCTGTTGGTCTTTGTGTCTGTCCTAAGACACTGTCTTCTCACTTTATTAGGGATGAAGAGCTGCTGTCTGTTTGGCTTGGCACCCAGTCCTGTAGCACTGGACCACGATTATGATGCCACATTATTACAGTGTTATCATGCAAGGATGAACAACTAATTACAGCAAGTATGGCAATTTGGCTAAGGTAGTACAATTAAGAATAACAGACTGGGGAGATAGCTTCACAGTCTAAGCACCTGCCTGGCAAGTTCAAGGACATGGGTTCAATCCCTGGTACCACATACCATGCTGGCCCTGGGACCCCAGGCTTGCTGGCCCTGAAATGGTGTGGTGGTGCACACCTATAATCTCAGCACTGGGGAGGCTGAGATAGGAGGATCACTATGAGTCCAAGCTGCATAGAGAGACCCTGTACCAAATAAATAGATAGATAGATAGATAGATAGATAAATAAACCGATTTAATAAAAAAAATAAAGAATAGCAATATCTTCAAGTACAGCCTAGAAACTGATAATCTATGGTAACTGCTAATTTGGCATCTCTAACCACAGGAGCAAGATCTATAGTTATCTAACAATGTCTAATATAGACCAGTAATTTTTAAACAGTGTGTTTCCCCTTGGTAGGGTGATTTTATCCTGTAGGGAAGGGAAATTTAAGAAGGAGGGGGACAATACAGAGTAATAGCTAAAGAGAAATATAGCAGAAGCAAGACTCAAGGACTAAGGATGATCACCTTTCTTTGGGAAGTTGGATATGATGGCAGAAAAGATAGAATGAAGGAGACAGCAAAAGAATATTGAGGCAAACCAGAAAGACTAAAGACTGTTCACTCATCAGCACATATCAAAGAATACAGAAAGACCATTGCAGAAAGAGTCAGGATGGAGAAAAGGAATCAAGCATTAAAGTCAAAACCCAAAATACCCTTCTCCCCCAAAGAAAAATAAATAAAAATAGGAAAAGTTTATTAAAAATTCATCTGATGTCCCCTGTTCATTGTTAATTCCTTAGTGAGAGCTGTAATCTGTATTGAATAATTCCACCAAGTCTGTAGTAGGATTACCAATGAGTGTAGGGCTGATCTTGGCCATGCCACTGACTCCTCTTACATGAGTTGGTCATAGTGCAATTGGATGGCTCTTGTCTGGAGCCAGCCAAAGTCCTTTGCCTGCTGATCACAGTGCAGGTGGTGTCCCCTTGTCTCACCCAAGGCCATTAGCATGCTTCTGCCACTGATCACAGGATGGAGGGATCTCTTGTCTCATCATTAGTCAAGACTTGCTTCCTTGTGCCGCTGGACCAAAGACAAAGGTGTGCCATGTCCTATCGTAGGTCTTCTGAGAGCTTTTTCCCC
>NW_004526687.1:0-1332 GCF_000260255.1 Octodon degus
AGTCCCTATATATCTTGTACTTAGAAAAACAAAAGCAAAAATAAAGTTTATAATTTTTATATTAATACAATCCTTTTTTAAAAAACTCATGAAAGTTCTATTAGTAAGGATGGCTAGCATAACAATATTGGGTTTGATCATTGATCTAGCTTCATTCTTTCCAATGTGCACATTCATATGTGCTATCAGCATGTGGTGAAGAGTTTGTTCATTTTCCATTGTCTTTTCTCTCCTCCTTTACCAAAAGTAAATTCACTGTAGATATTTGAGTTTACATCCAGGAGTGCTGTGTTTGTCTTAATGTAATGATGTCTTTATTAGCACAGCATCAACCTATTTTGAAGTCAGAGAAGGTAATGAGTTTAGCTTTATTCTTTTGGCTCAGGATGACCTGGGCCATTTGGTTTTGTTGTTTATCTATTTTTTATTGCTCGATGTTAATTTTAGAAATCTTTTTTTAAGTCTTATGAAGAATTTGAATTTTATTGTGGAAAGGATTGCATGGATTCTGTTGATCACTTTAAGTAGTAAGGATATTGTACTATATCATGTCTTTTACTCTACAGCCAGCTATGTCTTTCTGATTGTGTGTATTTGTGTATGTCCTCTTCAATTTATTTCATCAAGAGCTTATACTTTACATTTTAGAAATAGTTCACTCTTTTGATTAAAGTAGTCTTAGGTGTTTTCTGATTGTTTTGTTCAAAAGGAGCTCTTTAAACTATGATAGGAAGCAATCTTCCAGATACATCAACTAGTAAATAAAGCAAGATGCAAAGAATATGCATATCTTACCATGATTTGTATGAAAAGAAAAAATCAAAGAATTAGTATTAGTGATTGCTGGAAAGTACAGTAAACTGAGTTGGGCAGTTAGATACAGGAGAAATAAATTGTAGTGTACCTGTTTGCACTTTGTCATTTAAAATTTTTTTAAAAATAATTTAAGACTCAAAAGAAGATACAAAACTAGTGGATAGTAGATTATATTTTATTCCCTCAGTTACTTAGTGATAATATTGTGCATAATTAGGGGCCAGGGAGATGGCTCAGTAGAATAAGTGCTGGACTGGCAAACACAAGGATCTGAGTTCAATCCCCAGTTCCGCAAAAAAAATAAAAAAAAATATTGTGCATAAACATGGTACTATTTAGAGCAAAGATATCTTAATTAAGGTAATATTAATATTTCTATTGTAATTATTGCAACATATTCACAACACAAATTAATGAACTTCATTCTGATATTTCTAAATATGTGATTGTATCTATCATCTCTCCTATCCACTTTAGTCCTTCTCTTTCCTCTCATTGGTCCTGTTCTTTCCTTTT
>NW_004526687.1:1432-1899 GCF_000260255.1 Octodon degus
TATTAATATTTCTATTGTAATTATTGCAACATATTCACAACACAAATTAATGAACTTCATTCTGATATTTCTAAATATGTGATTGTATCTATCATTTCTCCTACCCACTTTAGTCCTTCTCTTTCCTCTTATTGGTCCTGTTCTTTCCTTTTGTGTCATCCTTGTTTAGTCTACATTACATAAATGGGAAAACGTATAATATCTTACTGTAAGTCTGCTTACTTTACTTACTATGATGAACTACAATTTTATCTATTTTCTTGCAGATGTCATGATATAATTTACAAGGGCTGAATTCTTTATACCATCTTTTCTTTTTTCACACAGTTACAGACTCCAGGACCTATTCTATATCCTGACTTTGATAAAAGCACTGTGTGGTAAACATGGTTATACAAATATCTCTTTTACATGCAGATTTCTCCTTCATTTTGATTCCTTTGAATATATATCCAAGAGAGCTATTG
>NW_004526687.1:2886-4312 GCF_000260255.1 Octodon degus
CATATTTCATTGACAAGTTAGTTGTAATTTTTTGTGTTATTTATATATTTTGTATATTAATTGTTTGATAGAGACATACTAGCTAATAAAGGCTTTCCCTCATTATGTAGGCTAATATTTTATTGTGGTAATTTTGTTTGCTATGGAAGAAAAAAGTGATCGACACTATATAGTGTGGCTAAGGAGAGCCACCTAGAGAAAAATATTCTCTCAGGCTGTGACAGGGAGCAAATTGGTCAAGCAATGGCTATGATTTATCCACATGGTGACACTGACAAAAAAATCTACAAACTACTGTACATGGTTTCAGGATAAATCCTGAGGGGATTTGACTGATCATGTCAGATACAAAAGTGACATTTCTAGTTATATAGGTCTTGCTTTAACTTCGTCGTCACCATTCAGCAGAAAAGTGTAACCACAAAGTATAAAAAGTAAAGTTATATTAATAGGCTGAACTGTAAAAGGCTCAAATCAACAACTTCAGACAATTTCTAGTTGTGCTGGTAGCTCACTACTATTATGGACTATTGTTTTTCTAATATTTTGAAATGTGTTATTAGTATTTCAATTGGGATTACAATACATCTGAGTAACAATTTTGAAAGTATGGTCACTTTCATTATATTATTTCTGGCTCTCCAAAATTGAATGATACCTTTTCATTTTCTGTTAACTTCTTCACTGTCCTTTTTCAGAATGTTGCAATTTTCAATATGTAGGTATTTCACTTTCTTTGTTAGATTATTCCTAAATGTTTCATATTTCTTGATGCTATTATGAAAGGTAAGTTTATTATTCATGTAGAGAAATATTATTGATTTCTGAATACTGAGTTTGAATCCAGATATGCTGCCAAATTAAGTTATGAATTCTAGTAATATTTTGGTGTGCCTTTTAGAGTGTTGTGAGTACAGTATCAAGTTATTTGCAACTAATGATCATTTAAATTCTCTCTTTCCTGTCTTTATGAATTTTTTTCTCATCTAATTTATCTGGCTAGTGTTTTCAGAACTTTATTAAATAGAAAAAATAGTAGTGGATATCATTGTAGTAATGCCTGATTTTATAGGGAAAGATTTTAGTGTCTCTACATTTAATATGATGTTGACTGTTTCTCTGTAATACATTGTTTTATAATATTGGGATAAAGCCCTTTCATTTTAATTATCCATAGGATTTTTAGAAATCATGAATGACTGTTTGTGTCAAGTGCTTTCTATGCATATATTGAAATGACCATGTGGTTTTTGTCCTAGGCTCTGTCAACGTGGTATATTACATGTATTAATTTGCATATGTTTAGCCTTCCTTGCATCACTGGAATGAATCCTACTGGGTCATGATTTATAATCTTCTTGATATTTTGCTGCATTGTTTTGCCAGGGTCTTAGCGAAGATTTTGGCATCTATTTGTCTCTTTCAT
>NW_004526687.1:4997-5994 GCF_000260255.1 Octodon degus
TTCCCACAAATTTTGAAATTCTGTATTGGCTTTATCATTTCATTACAGAAAATATTTAATTTCTTCTTCAACTTCATTTGTTATATCTTGTATTTACTTTATATCTATTTATACTGTTTTTGTGCTTTCTTTTGTACTGATTTTCAGTTTCAATACACTATTTTCTGCTAACATGCATGGGACACTTTTTATACCTTGCATTTCCTTAAGCATTTTCTATGAGTTGTATGCAGTCTGTATTGTGGACTATTCTGTGTGCTGCTGAGGAATGTGTATTCTGTTGTGTCATGGGAGTCTTTAGATTTCTTCTAAGTCTGTTCAAATATGAGATTCAGTTGTGATATTTCTTTGTTAATTCATTGTCTAGTTGATCTCTCCATTTGTGGCAGCAAAACATTGAAATCCTCTATTACAATGTTGTTATGGTGTTATGACTTGTGTTTAGATGTTCTCCTAAAGCATCATATAGACATGGGTGGGGCTCTTTTGGAGGTTGATGAATATGGAATGTGTGATTAATTCATAATAAAATGATAGAAATAAAAGTTCTGTAATTAAGAATGTGTGAATAATAAATTTGTCTATTGATTAGTTTCACAGCCTCTCTAAACAAGATTGCCTAGGTAGAATACAAAAAGGGGCAAAAAGAAGCTGTTGTTTGCAGTGCTTGCTGTCTGTGGCCTGCCACGAATTGTTTTTCTCTACAAAACCCCTCCACTGTGCCACCATATGCCAAAAATTATGGACTGAAATTGCTACAAACTGTGACACAATCAAAATTTTATCCATTAGCTTGTGCGTACTTTGTCTCAGAAAAAAAAGAGTATTTAAAACAAATGCATTAGTGCTTGTTTTATTTTTCATGTCTACTTGTGTTTTACACAGTTGGGTGTGTATATTTATGTTTGTTATCTTTTCCTCTTTGATTGTCCCAAAGCATGTATGTAGAGACATTGTTTGTCTCCTCCAAAATCTTGCTTGAAATCTTCTTTTTGTG
>NW_004526688.1:0-819 GCF_000260255.1 Octodon degus
TGGCCCCATAATCTCCTTGATCAGAAAATTTGGGACACAACTGAGTTACAGGATATTACAATACGAGTTCTATGTCCTGAGTCTTCATTGACCTTGAAAGACTAGGGCCAAAATGTTGGCTTTCCTCGCAGTCCTTCTTTTTCTCTAATTTTTGGTCTGCAAACTTAGGTTGTTAACCTTCTAGAAGAGAAACTTAATGATATTATTACCCTATAACATGGGCAGTTGAGCTTAACCTCATTATCTAAGACAGACAATATTATAGACTTTAAAACAAACCTCATCACACCTAAGAGAATGGAACTGACACAGAATATGTTTTCTGACGCCAAAGTTAAATAAAAGTCACTAACAGGAATATAATAGAAAAAAATCTACAAACATTTGTGAACTAAACAACACACTTCTAAGTAATCTATGTATGAGTGGAAATATCAGTAGATGTTAAAATACATTGAAGTGAATAAAAATGAAAAGACAACATGTTTGAATTTTGTGAGACACAGTCAAAATAGTCCTAAGGGGGACATTTACAGCACTACACACATATCTAAAAAAGAGGAAAAGTTAAATATCAGTTTAAGCACCCACCTTAATGGTGATTAAAAAAGAAAATTATAATTAACCAAAGCAAGAAGAAGAAACGTAATAATAAAGATCAAGAACAATGGAACTCAAGGAAGAAAATCAGTAAAGGAAAAAAATCAACAAAACAGAGGTGATTCTTTGCAAGGATCAATAAAATGAACAATAATCTACCAGGACTGCCCAACCAACAAACAATAACTTCCAAAACATACATACACAGACACAGACACA
>NW_004526688.1:2017-3421 GCF_000260255.1 Octodon degus
CTTAGATGAGACCCCAGAGTATAATCCATAAGAGAAAAATGAAAGAAAATGTTTACTCTGTTTAAGATCTTGTCACAAAGATAAAAAGAGAAGATCCAGATTAAGAGAAAATATTTGACCATCATTTATATGACAATGGACTAGGTATCTAGAATATATAAACTCTCAAAGCTGGACAGTTAGAAAGCACATCATCAAAGCAGGACTTGGACAAAGGAAGAAACACTGTACTGAAAACACTGTACTGTTTATTGCAAATGGGAAATAAACACCTGGAAAGATGCGATATCACCTCACATCCATTCCAATAGCTAAAATAAAAATGGTGACCATGCTGATGACATGTCAGGATGTTTAGGATCTGCATCTCTCATACATCACAGCGTTGTTGGGAATGTGAACTCATGCAGCCACTCTGGAAAAAAGTTTGGCAGTTTCTTCAAGAAAAAAATATGTGACTGCTATGAGAACCACCCAGAACCTGTGCTCCTGGGCAGGTATCCCTGAGAAATGGAGACTTAAGTTGACACAAAAGCTTATACACTGATGTGCACAGCAGCTTTATGTGTGGTAGTCTCAAGCTGAAAACAACTAAGATGTCCTTCAGCGGGTCAATGGTTATAAAACTCAGTGGGACATCACTCCTGTGGGACACTGCTTAGTAATAAAAAGGCACAGATTATTGACATCGGCAATGACCTGGATAAATTTCTAGATAATTCTGCTGAGTTAAAAACTCCAATCTTAAAAGGTTATATATTGTACAATTATGTTTCTAGAACAGTTTTAAGATGACAGAGTTATAGAAATGGGCATCAGAATAGTATTTTCCAGGATTTCAGGAAAGAGTAGGTGGGTGGGTGGGTGTTATGGGACATAAGTGAGCATAGCTGTAGAAGACCAAAATAAGGACCCCTGTGGCGATAGAATGTTCTGTATTCCAAATGGCAATATTTGGTTCTGATATTGTGCTGCAGTTTTCTAAGATGTTATGGTGGCAAAAATTGGAAAATTGGCTCACTGGATCTCTCTGTATTCTTGTAACTGTAGGTGTATCTACAGAGATCTCATAATAAAAGCTGTAATAGGGAAGGGGATGTAACTCACTGGTAGAGCACTAGCAAGCCTAGTATCCTGCATTTGACCCCTAGCACAAAACAACAACAAAAGAACTCCTAAAAGGTGTAACAAAAAAACTTTATGTGTCTTCTTTCTCTTTATTTATTTAATTTATTCTTAATTAACTTCATTGAGAAAGAAATGGCAATGAGACAGTTTCAAAACAGGTTAGTAGGACAGTTACAATAATTAATATATTGCATGTTCACCAGGCTTGGAGTGCAGAAGGGTGTAGCTCTGCCAAGGCACAGGGTACCTGCTAGTGACCTCCTTTGTGATTTGTAA
>NW_004526688.1:4021-5602 GCF_000260255.1 Octodon degus
AATATGGCTTTACTTTTATACCTTGGGTTGTACTTTTCTGCTGGATTGTTAAGACCAAGATAAATCATCGATCATTCTTAAATCTTTTGGTCAACCAGTGATATGATAGTCTACAGTAATTTATTCTGAAATTCTACTTTGCACTCAGAATTATGATGGCTGGAACTATTAGTAATATGATTAAAGAAGCAAAAGATTTGGGATGCAGCCAAACAACTGTGAGGCTCTCTCTCTCTCTCTCTCTCTCTCTCTCTCTCTCTCTCTCTCTCTCTTTCTCTCTCTGTAAAGCATATGAAAGCGTAGGTAGGAGAGTAGACCTAACTCTCCTCTTGCAGTCTTGCTCTAATGTTCTATCACAAATCATAAGAATTGTACTGTAAAGTGGCATTTGTAATCCTATTCAGCTCCTAAATTGCCAAACAGAATATTCTCTCTCAGGATATGTAGATGCAATACAGGACCGACCATTGTATTGTCAAATCCAGGTGAATCACGCAAAACAAAAGAAAAACAAGCGGCCTAGCTAAGGTTTTGGCAGCTGCAACAATGAACCTGTCAATTTGAGATTTGCTATAATGTATTATGTTTAAAAGAATATTCTTCCAAGCTATTCTAGTGCTTGGAATGAATGAATAATCATATGAAGAATCTGTAACTCATTTCCAAAAGATTGAGGGAAAAAGCAAAAAAGAAACTGTCAACATTTCCTTGGGTTGTATTTCTGGAATACAGAAAGGTTTAACATTTCGGATTTTTTTATAGTTATCAGTTAATTTACCTGTGGAACTTATTTGAAGAGCTATTTTCACATTTACTTGAATTTGAGAAAAATATAGAAAACTCAGAACAACTGTGGAAAGTGTTTACACAGAATGAACTGCTCACTAATACGGTTTCAGGGCGCTGGTAAGAAAACAGATTCTATTCAACCTCATGGTTCAGAAGATTCTTACAGATTCAGATGAAATAGATGAGGGTTTCTGTTTTCATGGAATCAGATAATTGTCTTTCTGTGCAATGTGCACTACCAGCTCACTGTGTAATAAAAATGAAGCCATGAAAAGAAAACAAGGAGGCAAAAACAAATCTTCTTGGCCGTAGACCATTTATAAATCTCCTATATTACAAATCACGCAGGAGGTCACTAGCAGGCACCCTGTACCTTGGCCCGCCTCTGCAGCCCAAGCCTGATGAGTGATGTCCTCGGGACTTTGTGGTGCAGCCTGCCTAGCTCTGGACAGTTGCCCTTTCACCTCCCAGGTGCCTGATCTAGTGCTCTCTATTGAAGAAACAACAAGAAAAACACACTTTAAAAAAATCACCGCCTTCATGGGACAATGAGCTAAATGAATAAGTCAGTAAGCTAATTTTATATGCTGAGTATCCCTTAACTGGAAGCCTGGGACCAGAATTGTTGCCAGTTTTATATTGGTTTTGGAATATTTGTACACACACACACACACACACACACACACACACACACACACTGAGGTATCTTGGGAATCTGACCCAAGTCTAAATGCAGAATTCTTTTGCGTTTCATACACACTTTATGCATGCATCCTGAAAGGAATTTTATAG
>NW_004526689.1:0-693 GCF_000260255.1 Octodon degus
TCCCCATCTCCACAGCCTGACTTTCTTTGCGACTGATTTCTCCTTCCCAACCCTCAGTCCTTAGCCTGCCCAGCTCCAGCTCCCTCTCTTCAAGGCCTCTAATGGCCCTCCAGCCCATCCTTTCCATGGGTCTCTGCCAGCTGTACAGACCCTGGCGTGACCGCATTGTCACTCACACCACAGTGTCTGTCCCCAAGAGCCCTGCACTCTGAGGGCGAGTTCTCATCTCTCCCAACCTCACGTCACATGGGGCAAGCCCTCGGGGTGGGATCCTCAGATACAACTCCCAGCCCAACTTTAGTGAGAGCAGGAAAATTTATGAAAGAAAAGGAATGGGGAATAAGAATTGCCCCTCAGGGCCAGGGAGATGGCTTAGTGGAATAAGCGCTTGCCTGGCAAGTGCAAGGGCCTAAGTTCAATCCCCCATTCCACCAAAAAAAAAAAAAAAAAAAAAAAGCTCCTGAGACCCAAATGGCTGCCAATGAGCTCCCTTCTCAAGCAAAATCTTGAAGCAAACACAGAGTGGGTCCAAATTATGATTAACTTGCTGGGTGTGGTGCAAGCCTGTATTCCCAGCACTCAAGAGGCTGAGACAGGAGGATTTCTGTCAGTGGGAGTACAGTCTGGGCTACATAGTAAGACCTTGTCTCAAAAAATATTATGCCATTACTTCTGCCCATATTTTTTTAATGT
>NW_004526689.1:2770-4724 GCF_000260255.1 Octodon degus
TGCCACTGTAAGTACCGCTCCTTCCCTTTCACCATTTTGGACTTGGAAGTCACTACATAGCCAACACTGAAAGAATCTGGACTCCAACTTTGCCTCCTTGAGGGCAGATACAGGTTATCTGGAGTTCTTCTGCACACAAGATTTTCTATCTCTCCAGGTTCTTTTTTCTTTTTTTCATCAGTGCTGGGGACTGAACTATTTTTTCATAGTGAGACACAGCCTATGACTTTTCCTATTTTGACCTGGGGTCTTCTTGCTAAGTCACTATTTGTGCAGGAATTTGTGCTCCTCCTGCCTCCTAGAGCACTGGGATTATAGACAGGCACCGCCATGCCTGACGTGTCCCAGGCCTGTTCTCAACATTTTATTTTGACATGAGAGTTACTAAGTGACTAAGTTTCCCAGGCTAGGCTTCAGCTTGGCACCCTCCTGCCTCAGCCTCACATTGCTGGGATTGAGATATGTGTACTGTGCCCAGCTATTCTTCCTCATCTTACATTTTGATATAATTTTAAATTAAAAAAATAGGGACCAAGGATATAGCTCAGTGGCACAGCTGCTGCCTGGCAAGCACAAGGTCCTGAGTTCAGGTCTTGTTGTACAGCCTAGGCTGGTCTTGGACTCATGGCAATCTTCCTGCCTCAGCCTCCCAAGTGCTGGGATTCCTCTGATTTTAAAATAAAATCTGTCTTTATGTTAGTATGCACTCATGGACAAGGTAAACCTCCCCTGCCCCCATCCCAGTATAGGGGATCAGACCCTGGACCTTTGCTCTGAGCGACATCCCCAGCTATTTTTATTTTTAATTTATTTCTACTTGTTTTTGAGACACAGTCTAGCTATGTAGCCCAGACTGACAGAACTCATGGTGATCCTCCTGCCTCAGCCTCCTGAGTGCTGGGACTATAGGCCTGCACCACCAAGCCTGGTTTAAATGCTGAGATTATAGGAACCTACACCCAGCCCCAGGGCTTTTAACAAAATCTTCTGACACAGGACCTTGCCAAATTTCCCACCTGGGGCTCCCATTTCAGAGCTCCTGCCTCAGCCTCTGAAGTGCTGGGACTGCAGGTGTGTGCCACCATATGTGGCGAATCCTGTGTTAGCGTTAGCCTCTTTTACTTCATGTATCTGGAGTCGCTGGGAGTACAGGCATTCGCCTCTGTGCCTGGCAGAGCTCTGTTTATCTTTTAATTGCACAATAATGTTAGAAAGCAATTATCTGCCTGTCACGGCGGTGCGTGCCTGCGATCCCAGTGTTGGGAGCCTGAGGCAGGAGGATCTGCACAAGTTCAAGGACAGCCTGGGCCGCAAAGTGACTTTAAAAAAAAAATGGTAAAACAAACAAAAAATCCATTGGAATCAATGCAAAATTTCATTAAACAAACTAATAGGAATTCGAAAGTGATTGCTGTATTGCATAATGTTATCTTCAAATTAATTGTTTAGGTTAGCAGATATAAACCTGCAAAATTGGTTAAAAAAAAGTTACAAGAAATTTTTTTTTTTTTTCGATACCAGGGTTTGAACTCAGGCCATTGTGCTTGCCAAGGAAGCGATTATTCCACTGAGCCATCTCCCTGGCCCCTCAAGAAATTGAAAAGAAGGAAAATCTTTAAGCATCAGCTATTCCCTTCAACAAACCAATGGAAATCAGCAATAGAGGGCTGGGGAGATAGCTCAGCAGCACAGGTGCCTGCCTGGCAAGGGCATGCAAGGTCCGGAGTTCCACTTCCAGAAAAAAAGAAAAAAAAAAAAAAAAAAAGGAAGAAATCAGTTCACTTATCTAAACTATCCTGCATGGATACATGAATGTATATTTTTCTTTCTTTTGTCCTTTTTCTCATCTCAGTTTTTCTTCCCATTTCAGCCTGGACTACAAGTGAGACGTTGTCTCAAAAAGAAAACAACAAAAAAGCCAGTCGGTCATCTGTGAGCAGCATAAACTTGTACT
>NW_004526689.1:4824-6166 GCF_000260255.1 Octodon degus
AAAAAAAAAAAAAAAAAAGGAAGAAATCAGTTCACTTATCTAAACTATCCTGCATGGATACATGAATGTATATTTTTCTTTCTTTTGTCCTTTTTCTCATCTCAGTTTTTCTTCCCATTTCAGCCTGGACTACAAGTGAGACGTTGTCTCAAAAAGAAAACAACAAAAAAGCCAGTCGGTCATCTGTGAGCAGCATAAACTTGTACTGCGGAAGTGCTGCTGGCTCTAGGCTCTGACCTAGAGGTCTAAGCTGACAGATTCAGGAGCTGCGCATAAGCTCTGCGCAGGCGCTAACCTCTGCGCACCTTAGCTGACCTCTGCGCACGCGCGCACCCTCCAGCATTTCCTTGTGCAACTCTCTGTTTCTCCATTAAACTGAACGTCGCGTCATACTGCTGTCTTCAACAGCATTCACGCTAGGTTCGTCCCCTTGCTAATCTGTGAACGACCGCAGCAGTGAGAATGTGGTCCCATCACTCATCATCCCGTCAATTATTGTGTAATTTCAGTTTGAACATATGGCAGTATCAAAAATGTTAATCCCTGCCTCAAAATCTCAGGAGCTTTCTTTTTTTCTTTTTTTAGACTGGGTCTCGCCCTGTAGTTCACACTATCCTCACACTCACTGTTTCCTCAAACTCGAGGCAGTCCTCCTGTCTCAGCCTCCTGAGTGCTAGGGTTACAGGCGTGCACCACCACAACCCATTTTCAGGGCTTTCGTTTGTGTTCGGTGATACTGGAATTAAGCCCAGGGCCTTTACACTGGACCATATCCCCAGTTTGACTGGGGAGGTTCACACGAGATTAAGGGAGCCCAAGAAGAGGTGCCAAGGCTCAGGTTACACATCTTTTATTCAGCTGCTGTTTAGCCGTGGCAGATTAGCACCGCCCCAGCCCTCCAGGCTACATTCATTCCAGAATACAGCGGTGGTCAGTCGTGCCCCGGAATGACCTTGCTACACCACTCATTTACACTCTTGCTGGGCTGAAGTCCTGCTGACTTGGCCCTCGTGGCCCTTGGAAATCACCCCTCGCACAACCTGAACACGAGCTCTTGCACTTTCACGTTTCCCTACAGATAGCCAAACTGCACAATTGTTCAAATGGGGCTTGAAAGTCTAATCCTCCTGCCTCCACCTCCCAGCGCCCGGGGATCATGTAGGCATGCGCCGCTATGCCTGGCCAAGAGGGAAACGCTGCCTTTCGTGACCCACAGCGGCAGACTTTGCGGGGATCCAGACGGGCAAAGTGTGGATGACGCTGAGGTAGACAGACTTCATTAATGCGGTCAGGGCCAGCGGGGCGGGCTGGGCCAGAAGCGCTGCCTCAGGCGCAGCAGCAG
>NW_004526690.1:0-734 GCF_000260255.1 Octodon degus
AGATTCTCAGGATCATCGCCTTACCCATCTTGTACATATAACTGTATGGCTTGCCCCTGTCATGTTTCCTAGCTCTTCTCTTTGCTCTCTTTTCATTGTCTAGTCCTCAAGTTCTTCCTTTCCTTTTAGTTGTATTATACCTTTCTATTTGTATTTCTTCTTTTGAGTTCTTATACTAGGGAAACTATATGATATTTACACGTGTGCGTCTGGTTTATTTCACTTATGAATATATCTTCAAGTGGCTGCCCATCTTAAATGAAAACTTTATTTCTCTTAATAAATACTACTTACTTTAAAAAAAACATGTGTTTTGGAATATTCACTTCTAATTCATAATCTTTATTTTTATACATTCAAGAAACTTAGGGGCTGGTGAGATGGCTCAGTGGTCTAAAGCGCCTACTTAGAACAAGCTAGTCTAAGCAAAGTACAGGGACCGCGGTTCAATCCCCCAGCACCACATACCAGCCAGCCCCGCCCCCTGGTGGGCTGAGCTGGCCACACACACACACAAAATAAATAAAGAAAGAATCTTAGGCAGCATTCAGAGTTACTTCTACCCTACAAGGCTTTATCACAGAGGCCTACATGAGTGACACACTTGATGAAACACTCTCACTTGCTAGAAGTGGGCCAATGCTGTGCATGGCCTCCTCATTGGACACAGCTCCTCCTTCAAGATCTACAAGACAGCTTTCTGCTGGTGGACACCGCGGAGGAAGCATCATCAG
>NW_004526690.1:2394-5589 GCF_000260255.1 Octodon degus
TTCAGAAACCTTGGTATAGTTGAACTGACAGTTACTGTTGTGACCTCTGAATTTGACCATTGAAAAGGTCACCCAAGCAAACAGTCAGCTACTTGGTTATAAAAATGATTGTTGGCACATCCTATATATCTAAAATGAATAATGGTACCAGATACAATGATAGATGGGATTGAAGCTGTGTATCATCCATTATCATGTGTAATCAATAAACGATTTAATTCTCTTGAAAAAAAAAAAAAGATCTACAAGACAGAGTTAGATGTGCAGAATGGGATTCAGAGAGCCTCTGTTCTGTAATAAACATGGTTGTACTCTATAAAAGTCCCTAGAAAAGACAGTTCTGGTTCCCACTCTGTCTTTCTCTTGGACAGGAATTTTCTCTCTCCCCAGTAAATATATTCTGCTCTTACCCTTGGTTTGTTCCTAAAATTCATTCTTCAGTTTTAGAGAACAAGAACTCATCCCAGGTATCTTTCAGGTTGGGAGATTCATTCCCCTATATCAGCTCGATATTGGGTTTCTTGGTGGTGGTCATGGTGGGGGCGGGGAGTGTTTGAAGGACAAGTTCAGTGATGCACAAGGAGCTGATTGGAGGCTCCCTCTAGTGCACAGGAAAGGTGACAGGAAGTCATATCCATAATCTGTCATCCTAGCATTTCTTCAAAATATAAGGTAAAGAGAGCAGCAGGGCCATAATTAGCAACAGTTTGTTTTAACTCTTTTAAGACTTTAAAAGGTACAGCTTCATGAAGGCATACAACTTGTCCCAGATTATTAGGGACTTGAGCTTCAGAAACAGAGCAGATATGTTAAAAATCCTCCGTGAACACCCCTGCCTGTCTGGCTTCTTTGAGAGCCAATTGAAAGGGACCTAAAGAAAATATCTCTACTTCCCTAGAGGTAGAAATTCTGATCTGTGACTTAGCAAAATTTCTCTAAATAGGGGAATGAAACTCCCCACCTGAAAAATAACCAGGCAAAGTTTGTGTTCTCTAAAATTTGAATAATGAATTTTAGGAACAACAGAGGTTGAGAGTAGAATATATTTACTGGGGAAATAATGCTTCCATCTGAGAAAGGGACAAAAGGAGGACTCAAGATGGTTGCCCAAGAAGCTGTCTCTTCCAGGGATATTTATAGAGTAAAACTATGTGGTGAGGTGGGTCTTGAAGAACATGGGAACTTGCTTAGATGGGCATGAGGTGAGACAAAACCATGGTCAACCAATAAAATTACAAGCATCGTTGCTCAGGTAAAATTGAATAAATCCAGGACCAAATGAGGAAGAAGTCACATAGTAAATGGACATGAGTATGGAACAAAAGCTCTTCCTGCTAGGATTGGTTCCATGTCTCTTTTAGGCTCTTGTAAGGTGGTTGATACCTATGTAGAATATCAATCCCTGATGTTCATCCCTGAGGAAGTACATGGCTACATTTGTTTACTCTTTTGTCTTGTGGTCTACCCCATGACAGGTGTGGTTGTCTCTTCTAAAGTTACAAAATCATCTTGTCTTTCATATTGTCTCCTTGAGGGCCTTGCCCTATCTGGCTGTTTATAATATTTCTATCCAATTTAGCAGCCTTCAACAAAATGACTGGGATTGTGGCCTGTGGCTCTGTAAAATCTATCCAGTGTTGAGAAATGAATTTTTGGAGAAACACTTCCCTGGTGGAGAAGCATCCTTTTTGTTCTCCATGGCTCCTTCCTTATTTGATAGAGCAAAGTTGGAGGGTTCAAGCTGTCTATCCTTTTGGTCACTATTGCTCCCTAGTCCTTATCCTGCTTGGTCTCTGGACTTGATTTTTTTTTTATTTTAGAGAAGGGTCTACAGGGTGTTCAAGATCTCACTACTAGATCAGACTCATAGTGATCTACCTGTTTACAGCCTCCCAAGAGCTGGGATTACAGGCACACGCCACCACACCCAGTCCCAATTGCTGTCTCAGTGCACCCCAGGCAGGGCAAGCACAGCAGGCCTGGGAATTGAACCCAGGTCTCTGCACCTGCTTGCAGGCACTTTAATCTGCTGAGCTATTTGGTTGGCCCTGGATTTTATTTTAAAGGAGAGCTGTAAGCTAAATCCTTTGCATTGGTAAAACCACTTTGAACCACAATCCAGAAAACAGAAGTAAATACAGGGATCAAGCATGTCAAATAGACTTCTTTGTACAAATACATCCTTGTGATTCTTGAAAGTCTGTTTGTCCCATTTTTTATTTATTTTTTTTCCTTTTCAAAGTGTTATTGATAAACAGAGAGCAATGAGACAGTTTCAAATCAAATCGGAAGTACAGTTTCAACAAATAATACACTGCATATATTCTTCTTGGTTAATTGCTGTACAAGATGCGGACTTGTGATCCTATTTACAAACACCATTAGAACAAATCATTCTATTCATTAAGAGAATGCAACTATATATCTATCCTCACCACTTTGAATACACAGATACAAAATGGACATTCATCTGTATACCCCATTTTTCTAAGTTCCATTATTGAATATTATAGGTGTGTAAACTCAGCAAAATATTCTTGTTTGTCCCATTTTTAACTCAATATGTTTTTCCCTTTTGGTTTCTCTGACACCTGTTTCTCTCCTTAAGATCATTTATCCCTCTCACCCTAATAAGCCCATGTCTGGCCTTAGTAAGCCTCTATCCCCAAGTTTTACACTGGGTACACCAGTACCAATGCACCCCTGTGCTGAATACTGGCTCTAACCAATTCACTTCTCTCCTCTATGCACATCCAATGGAACTTTTCTTGCTGCCCACCCCTATTTTGTAAAGGGTAGCCCTGTTTGGTCACCAAATGTAGGGATCCATAGGTTTCTGCATATAATCCATTGCACCACAGGAAGGACAGTGACAGGACTGACAAAAATACAGACAAGAAGACAAGAACTGGGTCAGGTAGTGGCCCAGCTGCCTGGTGGGTGAAACAACCCCTGGAGCAACAGTCAAGCTGTTTATTTACACCTTTGCAAAGTTAGTATCATATGACATAAGGTTACTAATGACTAATAGCTGACATTAATTGCCAGGATGCTGATCTCAGGACTAAGGTAATTTGACTGTTTGGGCACTGAAACCTAGTCCTGTTCTCACACATTTGACGAATTTCCAGCTTCCGTGGCTTCCAACAGAGGACAAAGTCAATTACAAATAGCAATTTCTTCTTTTTTTTTTTT
>NW_004526691.1:0-1187 GCF_000260255.1 Octodon degus
ACCCTGCTTCATATAAAAAACACTAGAGGGGCCGGGGAGATGGCTCAGTACCTAAAGCGCCTGCCTGCCACGTGCAGTGTCCTGAGTTCAATCCCCAGTACCGCAGAAAATAAATAAATAAATAAATAAATAAATAAATAAGCAAACCTGCTCGGGATGTAGCTCAGCGCCAAGGCACTGGGTGTAGTACTAAGATAGACACAAAAATGTACGACTGTGAAGGTGCAGCTGTAGCTCACTGTAGAATGCTCACGCTCGTCCGCATGGGTTTGATCCCCAACACCACCACTGAAAGGAGACAGGAAGGATGTGGTTCGGGATCAATTCTATTATATGCAAATGTCTTCTCTTTTCTTTGTCTTAACACTATAATCTACTTTCTGCCTCAATGCCCAGGAAGACAAAAACACCAGCCAAACAGAATTTGTGTTTTGTTCTGGTTTGGTTTTTCGCTTGATTTTTGAGACAAGGTTTCCCTAGGGGGGTCATGCTGGCCTTGAGTTCATCCTGTACTCCACTGAGTCAGGTTTTACTCTGTAGTACATGCTGGCTTAACGCATGACGATGCTCCTGCCTCGGCCTTCCAAGTGATGAAATTACAGCAGTGCACCAGCATGCTCGGCTAAGGTAAGAGACTTCTAGGGAAGATATTTTATCTGATTGAAAGAACTTGTCGACATTTTTCCCCCTGAATTTCACATTCATAATTTTTGGTTAAACTGTCATTGTGTACCTGGCCTGTGGAAGTCAGTTAGTTAATATCTATCTAGTTTTCAAAAATTCAGGGCCGCTGAGATGGTTCAGTAGTCTAAGCACCTGTCTACGCAAGTTCAAGGACCTGGGTCAATCCCTGGTACCACATGCTGTGCCAGCCCTGTCCCAATCGTGCCAAGCCGGCCACCAAGGCCAGGTGTGGTGGCGCACGCCTGTAATCTCAGTACTGGGGAGGCTGAAACAGGAGGATCACTATAAGTCCAAGTTGCATAGCAAGACCCTGCACCAAATACATAATTTTTTTAAATTAATTTTTTTTTTTTTCAGAACCAGGGATTGAACTCAGATCCTTGCGTTTGCCAGTCAAGCACTTATCCTACTGAGCCATCTCCCCGGCCCCTAAAATTAATTTTAAAAAAATAAATAAAAATTCAGCCAAAATCTGGGCACAGTGGGCCTGCATATAATCTTAG
>NW_004526691.1:2417-4259 GCF_000260255.1 Octodon degus
AAAAAAACCCAATGCAAACCAAAACATTTAACTTAATATAGGTTTGGATCAAATAATTCTACTTTACAAATCTGATGTACGAGATACCTAGTACTTGTACAACCACACACATGCACAAGGAATATTAACTGCAGCCTTGTAATGCTGTGGTGGAGATGGCATGATCTAAGGTGGTAGAACCTTTAGGAGGCAGGGCCTTGTGGAAAGAAGTAATCTCACTGGGGAGAGGAGCTTGCCTTGGAAGGAGACAATGGGACCTCAACTTTTTCTCCTGCCCTACTACCATGTGTTCCCCTGGGACACATTGTCTAACCACACGCCCCAAAGCCATGGTCCAAGGCAGCATGGATGGAGCTCTCCAAAACCATGAGCCAAAATCAACCTTTCCTACTTATAAATCAACAGTCTAGGGTATTTTGTCACAGTAACAAAAAGCTATATTTATAACTCAATAAAGGATTGCTTAGACAGGCTATCCATCTAATGTAATAGTAAACAGTCACTGAAAAGAATGGGGATTATTTAAGTTCACTGGCATGGCACTGTAACCTGCATGGCAAAGCAGAACTTTATTTTTATTTTTTATTCTTTCATATTTTAGGGAAGGATCTACAGGGTGTTCAGGATCTCACTACTACATCGGACTTGTAGTGATCCACCTGTGTACAGCCTTCCAAGAGCTGGGATTACAGGTGTGTACCACCACACCCAGTCTCAATTGCTGTCTCAGCACACCCCCGGGGCGGGGCTCAGCATGGCAGGCCTAGAGGTTAAAGTCCCAGCCCCTGCACCTGCTTGCAGGTGCCTTAATCCACTGAGCTATTTGGCTGGCCCTTGCAAAGCAGAACTTTAAAAGATAGGTTTTTCTTCTTTTGATGATAGGTGACTTCTCCAAACTTCCTCCTGCTGAGCACACAGCCAGACGCCATCCTCTCCTCAGCCCCTAAAGAAGCAGAATGTGCAGATGCCAAACCCAGGAAGCTGAAGCCTGGTTTCTTTCCCATATGAAAGAGAATGAACTGCAGATGTCCCAAAGTGATTCAGTAAGCAATGTCTGTGCTCCCTCCCCTCTGCTCCTTACTAAAAACACCCTGGGCCTGTGGCGAGATAGCTCAGCAGACTAAGCGCCTGCTTAGGCAAGCTCAAGGACCAGGGTTTGCTCCCTGGCACTACAAGCCATGCCAGCCCCGCCCCCCAGGTGTGCTGAGCCTGCAACTGAATCTGGGCATAGTGGTGCACACCTGCAATCCCAGTGCTGGGGAGGCTGAAAATAGGGGGATCACTATGAGTTCAAGCTACTTAGTGAGACTCTGTACCAAACATATAAAAAAAAAAAGACCCTGCCTACCTACCCATATGTAGGGAGATGGTGTTTTGATGCAAATGGACCCTCCATCTCTTCAGAACTAGTTTTCAAGAAATCCTTATTTTGGGACTGGGGAAATGGTTCAGCGGTCTAAAGTGCCTGCTTAGGGAAGCTTAGGCAGGCTCAGGGGACAGCAGTTTGATCCCCGGCACCACATGCCTTGCCAGCCCCACCCTCAGAGCAGGCTGAGCCAGCCAAAAAAAAGAAATCCTTATTTTTTTAATTATCTATTTATTTATTTTTGCAATGCTGGGGATTGAACTCAGGACCTTGTGCTTGCCAGGCAGTCTTTATTTTCTTATTTTTATTTATTTTGTTGATTTTTTTTTGTTTTATTTGTTTATTTATTTTATTTTTTGAGGTCTTGTTGTGCAACCCAGGGTGGCCTGGAACTCATTTAATCCTCCTGCCTCAGCCTCCTGAGTGCTGGGATTACAGGCATGTGCCACTAAACCTGTTACCCTTTTCCTTTTTTT
>NW_004526691.1:5137-5568 GCF_000260255.1 Octodon degus
TTTAGGGAAGGGTCTACAGGGTGTTCAGTTTCTCATTACTAGATCGAACTCATACTGATCTGCCTGTTTACAGCCTCCCAAGAGCTGGGATTACAGGCACGCGCCACCACGTCCAGTCTCAATTGCCATCTCAGCACACTCTGGGGGGCAGGGCCGGCACAGCAGGCACAGGGTTCAAAGCCCTGGCACCGGTGCCTGCTTGCAGGTGCTTTAATTCGCTATTTCGCTGGCCTGATTTTTGTTTTTTATTAGTACATGTTCATAGTTCATAATGATCACATGTATCATGGGGAGCTGACACACACACAAAACACATCTTAATTCCTTTTACAACACTTTTCCTTTCTCTCCCTCACGTTTTATTTTATTTTTATTTAATTTTATTTTTTTTTTTTTTTTTTTTTTTTTTACAAACTCTGGCAGGTTTTATT
>NW_004526692.1:0-683 GCF_000260255.1 Octodon degus
AGCAAACTACCTCCCATGACAAAGATTTATGTTGCTTACAGGTAGAAAACCTCCAAATATCTCAACATTACAGTATGCTGAACTGCACATATAAGGGAAGTACAAACTCAAAAACAAAGCACAACCTGATGAATGAAAAGTACACTGTAGGATCCCCTGAATTCAGGGCTAACAAGGTTATGAAAAAGTCATCTCGGCTACAGAGCAGTATGGGCAGTTACACTTGCTGGAGACACCGATTTAACAACATGTGGTGATGCTCTCGAAACACACACATCCACAACAGCAACTCGGGGTGCCCACGCAGAAACCAATCCTACCCACGCACAGGAGCAAGCACCGACAGGAGCTGCACTTAGAAGTACTATTGATCGGAAAATTAGAAATAAACCCGTGTCTACAAATAATAAAATGGAAAATACAATCTGGCATTCATTAAATGGTTAGGATGAAAGAATTAAATATTCATACATAGAAGAGGCTCAAAGCCAGAATGCTGAAGAAACTGCTGGAGACTAGCATAGGCAGTATGAAAACATCTCTGTTGATTGAAATCATGTCAAAGCATGCCTGTGACTGGATCAGTTGAATCCACCTGTATTTATGGGAAGGCATCTCGTGGGGAGAGGAAAGAAGAACGCAAGCCTGGAACCAAATGAAGGTTATGTTAGTGTCACTTAAAT
>NW_004526692.1:2402-2824 GCF_000260255.1 Octodon degus
AAGTGCGTAATGAGGATGGCCTTTCCCTGAGTTGTGGTGAAAGCACAGGAGTCCAGGCGCACCACCCTTCCAGCAGCAGAGGCACAGAAATTGGGGCAGCAACACTAACATAACTGGGTAACTTTACTTTTTATGTATTTGGGTATTGCTGGGTCTCACTATGCAGTTACAACTTTTAGAGAGTGATCCTTGACTGACCCTGTCAGATACTAAAGTTACGTTCTTTGTTTTATAAGCCTTTCTTTATCTTGGTCTTAATCATCCAGCACAAAAGTGTAGAAATGAGGTATTAAAAGTGAAGACATGTGACTATGCTGAGTTGTGGAAGGCTCAAGTTATCAGATTCAGACATTGCTAGTCCAGTGCATAACCCACTACTATTATGGAGTACTGGTCTATATTGGAATATTTTACTGAATTCA
>NW_004526692.1:4545-5632 GCF_000260255.1 Octodon degus
AATGGTACAGCTTTTCTCTTGCATATGAATTTTTTGATGTTCTTCCTGTGCAAAATTTTCAGAAAACACCCAAGGCTGCAGAGGAATACTCATTGATACTGATGCACAGTTTCTGAGAAACTGAGGATTATCCTGGTGCCTTGTGTCACTCCAGCAGAAGTTACTCTGCAACATGATGAAAAAGTGATCACGCTGAACTGTGTACGGATTCTGGGTTTGTCATTCAGGAACTTTCTGAATGCACTGCGCTCACTGGAGGTGCTGCGCTGGTTGTCATTATGGTCATGATGGAACAAAGACAGATGCCTTCAGAGGATTTTGTGGCCACAAGTATCATGATGTCTTAATCGCCCCTGAAACAACAGACCTAACAGCTGATATGGACTTCCCTTATTTGCACGGGAAGGCTAAAGGAAATGTAGTGTCTCTGTGTCCCATACAATAGAAAACACTTTTTTAATACTATAGGTGTTAATGTCCTGAAATGGGTGAAGGTTCTTTAAGGTAAATCAGATGACCTGTTGATGAGGCAGCACTTATTTCAGGGGTGTGACATGTTAATGAACCCTCAGAGGATGGGAGAAAGACCTGACTTCTTTGCCTCGCTGCCTCATCAGAGATTTCATGGCAGAAAGCATCACGCAAGTGCATGCCAGTCAAAGCCCTCTGCATGGCCTGTGGCTAGGGTTGGTGAACTGGCTGGGCAGTGATATTACAGCCTGGAGCCTGTAATCCTTCCATCTACCCAAGAAACCAAAACACAGAGAGCACGTTTCATATATTAAAGCTAACCAAAGACCTGATATATTTTACTGCTTTACACACAAGAAAAATAGCCCATGTTGTATATAATAAAATTATAGAACTTTTAGGATAACTATTTGTAAAAGGATATAGTCTCAATTTATTTAGCTGCTACTGAGAAAGTGAGTTTACTTTTAATAAATCTACTTGTGTTTTTATTTTTTAAAGTATATATGTATACTAGGGCCAGGGACATAGCTCCGCACCATAAGAGCTTGCCCCGCAAGTGCAAGGTCCTGAGCTCAATTTCCACTCTGCAACAACAACAAAATAAATAAAAGTA